>NC_041337.1:25996779-26169279 GCF_004354835.1 Perca flavescens
GAGTAGAAAACTGGAGCTCGCGAGATCAGGACGGTCTCACGAGGCTAAGCCTGACAAGCCAGACCCATATCAATATGTTGGGTCTGGGAACTCACCATTGACAGGGCTCAACCCGAGGGGCGGGCTAAACGGTTGTCTTTCAAATTCCCTCTGCACGCAATAGGAGAGCGCTACAACCAGGCAGAGCAACAAAGAAGGTAGCGAAGCTAGATTAAACTTTTGCCGTATCTGGTCGGCAAAACACATTTTTTTAAGAATGACTTCAGTGCCGTTCTTTGTTGTTTTCTCAAAGAAAAGCTTAACTCCAAGTCTTCCAGAAGACCGCTGTTCCCGGCAGCAGCAGCCATAAGCCCGCCCACCGACTCTATACACGATGTGATTGGCCTGACCAGAGTTTAGTTTTTCCTGGCGCAAGCCAACGGAGAGTGCCTAGACACCCCTGGCTGCAAAATAAATTATCTGCCACAAGGGTGCGTCTAGATTTCTAGGCTAGCTGCAGGGTGGAATTGTGGGGAATTTGAGGTGGGGCCTTAACCCTTGTATGTTGTTCATATTTTTGTTACACAGCCAATGTTCCCGGGTCTGGTGGACCCACCACATTATTAGGCTTTTAAATCAATACAGCCATAACAATTTATGTAAAAATACTTAACAGATGTTTACTTTAGCTCAATTACTAATGATATCTACATCATTTATGGTTCATATTTGCCATTTACCCCTGTGAAATCACATTTATGATCATATGATCATTTGTTTTTTGTGAGAAAACAAGGAAATTCAATAATAAAAAAGGTAGAAAAAAAAAAAATAGAAACAAGATTTTTGATCAACGTATAATAAAAAGGTAATGTAAAACATTATTCATTGTAAATGTAGTGTATTAACTTGCCATTCTACCAATTGCTGCAAATCTCCACACATTTGCTAGCCAGACCCACTCTCAGTTACAAATTATATATATATATATATATATTTTTGGATATATGACTGTTAGCATTCATATGTTACTTTATTACTTCATGTATTCATGTGTTTTGTTGACGAATATTGTCAGTTGGGGATATTTTTTAATTTTATATATATTTTATATATATATATATATATATATATATATATATATATATATATATATATATATATATATATATATAAATAAATATATATAAATAAAAAAGTGGAGGTCCAATCAGGAAAAAGAACTAGATGATAAAGCCAAGTCGGAAGCCACCTGGTACTGATCACAGATGACCGTCTGCATTTGTACCAATGAATAATACATCTTCCCTCGTCTGCACCGGTCTCAGATTAGTAAGATGATCATAATGACACAAAGACAGGTGGGGAGACCCACACAAACACACACTTTATTTATATCTGCATGGAAACAACAACAACAACCTGCATAAGATATAATAATAGCGACCAATGACTGTGCGTCAACATAGACGCCTAACAAGATCAAACAAGGACACAACTGACAGTAAAAAAAAAAAAAAAGAAAAGGTACAAAAACAATGATGCTAATAATTGCTGACAGAGAACACCCTTATTTGCCCTGCCCTTCAATCCAGCATGGACAATCAAACTACTGAATGGACACAAAAGGCTGGTATAATGTTTCTACCACAGTAAAATGTTCAACGGCACCAACATCCATGGTGTTTACATGCTCTTTTTTTCTCATAATCATATCTATTGTTGGGTACCGAACCCGGTACTTTTACCGGTACCAACCAAATCACGTCGGTACTACAGAGTATTGGTTCACGTAAAATGAAACAGTGCCTAATTTTGGTACCTGAGAGTAAGCACAAGCTTATCTGTCCTCTCTGCATGTTGACAGAGAGCAGAGGGCCCACGCCCACGCCCACGCCCACGCCCACACACACACACACACACACACACACACACACACACACACACACACACACACACACACACACACACACACACACACACACACACACACACACACACACACACACACACACACACACACACGGCTCTGCAGTTTTGGAGCAAAAGTCGGCTCTGCAGTTTTGTTGAAGTCACGGCGATGCCGATAAAGTGGTTTCAAGTGTGGTTACAGTTTTTCAAAACTTCACGCAGACAGCGTTTGCTGCGATATGATATTAATGGAGTGCCGAAAGCGGTCGCAGTACATTACACTTCCTCTGAGCAGGCACAACGGTGGTTTCCGTGCCCTGGGGACTGACTGACAGGCTGAGGTTGCAAGGCAAGGCAACTTTATTTCTATAAAGTTCAGCAACAAGACAATTCATAGTGGTTTACATTTACATTAAAGAGCAGTTAAAAAACGATCATGATGAAAATAAAACAGGCTAAAATAGAATAATATACAAATACAAAAATAAAACTTGAATAATTATTCAATTTAATAGGTTGTAGGGACGGGTTTGGGAGGAGAGAGGGAGGGGTTTTTATTTGTGTTTAATTTCTGTCAGTGTAGAATATTCTAAAAAATAACATAATTTTTCTAAGTAAATAGGTTTGGAATTATTTTTACAACTGAAATATTTTTTTTGTAATTACAGAGGGAAAGTACCGAAAAAAGTACCGTTGGGTAACGGAACCGAATTCCAGGTACCGTTATCGGTAGTGGTAATGGTTAAAATGCGAAAGGTATCCAACCCTAATCATATCCCAGGATTCATGGCTGCTCAAACCACTGTACAGCTTTGACTGACATCACAAGTCAGCATTTCTCATAATGAGTGAAGTCACTCCAACTTCTGGGTGTTTATGCAAGTTTCAAAACCATGAGAAGGATCAAAACGCTCTCCAAACAAACTGCATCTGTTCGAAGCTCATCTCTCCACAGTCTGGCGAGTCGGACCCCTGGAATGCTAGTCAAGCTACGCTTCTCGTAGTAAATAATCACGATGACAGAGGGACACAGAACTAATGTACAACATCCTCGTGAGTCAAAGCAACCCTAGAATTTAGTATATAGCTAATGCATGGATATCAGACACCTAATGGCAACTAGAACATTAGCATATAAGCGTCCCATTGGTGTTGGGATGACTACTTGTCTGATCTCTCCACAGTAGCAGAAATCTGAAACCAATTAATCATAAATACAACTCAAAGATTCAAATCAAGAACACTAAAACCCATTTTCTGAACCAATGGCCAAAACCCATTTGTCGAATCAATCACTCTTTTGGCAAAACCCTAAACGCATTCTCACTCGCTAAAACACATTTCACACTGTGATGCACTTGTGCTGCAAAAAGCGTAAACACGGGCAACCAAAGTTAAACAACTACAACACAGTTGTCACACACACACACACACACACACACACACACACACACACACACCTAATGAGGTTATCAAACCAGTTGTAGAGAATGTAAGCCAGTTCAAAGTGCACGGACGTGATGCTGAGGCAGAATTACAGGTCATCTTTCACTGACTTTGATATTGCGGTTTCACAATATTTTTTAGTGTACTGTTATGTGCTTTTCATTTTGTTTTCTTTTCAGACATTCAATACTGTATTACTTGCACTGCTACTTGCAGTGTACAATATATTCACTGTACAGGTTGTAATATACTTTTTGTTTTCATTGCAAAATGTGTTATATGATTATATGAAATAAAATTAGAAGAAATACTGTAACATGCCCTGGACCTTTTCTAAATTTTTTGAGGGAATGTCTAATGAGTGCGCTGTAGTGTTTAGTTATTGACTGGCTGTGTGAATGATCTGAAAGCATGGTTTGATTTTTCCAGCAGATTCAGGTGTTTTGTGGATATAGTTTGAAAATGTTTTATGTTTAAAGTTTTGAGAAAATGGGTGAGGGTTTCAAGAAATGTGTCTTAGCAATCGAGAAAAACTCTAACAACGTTCCTCGAGATGGATATAAGAATGCTAAATTCAGATTTTGGGCTGATTTTCCCAACTGATACCCCCACTCCGTCCCTTCTCTAATAGATATAATAAAATAAAAGTTTCACACTGCAGTTCTTCACTTATTCACTCAAATTGAACTAATGGCTTTTTCCTCTGTCTATTTCTGTATTTTTGCAAATACAATACAAAAATACACAAACGTAAACACAATCATACAGATGCAAATTTAGGTTATGTTGTTATGATGTTGCTTCATTGCTGTGGACACATGCAGCCACTTTCCTGGAACCGCATGCACATACGCGTGACCGACACAATTTCGCAGCTGTCCTCGGAGCATATGTATGTCCGAGCTCGTCTCCACCACATCCGCTTGTGAGGTGGTCAGATGTGTGTCTGCCTGGCATACTCTGTGTGTAGGACGGCCAATTTAACACACAAGTCCTCATCATTTTTGACTTTGAGCAGAGAAAAATAGCTTACAGTAATACGCAACCTGCTAGTGCAATGTTAGCACTACAAAGTTAACTAGCAGTTAAGGAATAGATTATATAGCCTACAGCCTAGTCTTCTACCATGCAACAAACTTTTAATTACTTTTTACGTTTTTTTTTAATATTGTTGTTTAAGTGATAGTATTACTTGATCAAAATAATTTTTGTCAGTTAATAGTTAAATATTAACATCCCTAATACAGGGTGTCGCTGACATTACTTATGACCGCAAGCAGACCTCTGAATTATTCAACTATTCATCAGACTAAGGCAGGCCAGGTTCCATTAGATGGTATTATGATTCTATGATGGAGACTAACAAAACAGACCATCTAATTAGGGCCGACAGCCTCTTGCAGCAAAATTGGTGCTTCTATTCCTGATGAAAGAATAAGATCCTAATAAACATAATCCATACATATACAGTATATCACTTGGGCATATGATCTACTAACAGCTTGAGGGATTTTTCTCACTGAGGAAGAACTTTCTATTTTTTAACTTGCACAGAAAAATTAGTACCAACTGCTGCAACTTTTTGGCTTTTCTTTAAGATCTTTAGACCATCTGTGAAATAACTTCATCCAATAGAAGCCAAAACATTATGATTTTTCTTTAGACTGACACACACATGCACACCCACCTGTGACGGCGTCGTAGAATTCATCCTCATTGTTCATCTTCTAGAGTCAAAGCCGACCAGTCGTTTAGGACAGATGTAAAACTTCTAGCACATGTTCCTTTCGGTGGCGACCCCTCAGAGTTCCTCTGGAAGGAGACCTGTCAATTGAGGTCCCTCTGGAGAGTCACTATGGTAACAGCACAATGTCCTTTAAATATCCAGGGAATGTCCCAAAGTATGATGCCGTTTTTTTTGCAGATGGTTTGACCACAGAAGAACGACACCAGCAGATGTCAATCAGAGCAAATCTGCTGTTTGACAGCACACGGACAGCTGACGCAAATTCGGTGTTCAGGTTGTTTCTTTAGCTTTGTCGAGAGAAGAAATTTTGTGACCTGTAGAGACAACAATAAAGTTTTGAGTTTCTTGTGTTTTACTATGAAACTTGTGTTACCAAAAGCCAAAGTCAGGACTGATTTGTCCTGGACTGACTGATACCGTGTGACAGAAAACTGTATTTTTGCACAAATCAAGTCTGTCTGTTAAGCAGAATTGTGGAAAAAAAAAACATATCTCCACACCTTGATTTTTCACAAAACATCTGTAAAAAGAATGAAGGAAAATACACAATGGGAAAACATTATTTATTATCCCACATTTAAGCAATAATTCTGTATATTAGAGCTAAAACAAATAGTCTGCCTTTTATCCTCGAGGGGTTTGATTTGGTTGGACCAGGAGACGTTGACATCATAAGCTTCAACTACTAGACATATTATTAGTTATTTCACTGAAAGTTTTCGGATGATACAAAAGGGTAATTCCCAGCTATCTAGGCTACCAGCTAAAAATCTGCTTAGTCTGGCTGAGTGACAGTCTTGTCCATCATGGCCCACTGAGTGCAAACAGAGAGTTTTCTAGTCCAGTAGTTACATAATCGGGACACCATTGTCACAGTCTGGGTCTTTGTTACCTTCTGTTTGGAACATTGGCCTCTTCATCATATTAAACCCAAGACCCCAAATGACCTTACATTTTCAAATTGCAAAAGTTCCAATTTCAATATAGTTACAAATGGTTCCTTACGAAACCAAACAGTATTATCTCAAAAGTCAGGGCAGTAACACAGCAGGTTGAAAATGTCCATTGAGCAACAATTGCTAGTACAATTTGCTTGGAAGACAAATTGATTTCATCTTTAAACGGTACTTGAATGCCTTAGTTTTTTACCTGCCTTTGATCCTTGTTGGACACCGTACTCTCTACGACTCTCCACTCTCGCTAATCAGTTCAATGCAAGACAATGACATGAAACAAGTTTCTGATTGGCCGCTTGTTTCGTTTGCTCCAAGTTACAAAAATAAATATGGATCACAGCCTTAGTCTCATTTTTATAAAAGATAAAACTATGCAGGCTTTTCTTTGTAAATGACCATAAATTGGTAACTAAGATAGGGATAGTACATTTATCCCCTTAGTACTTGGCTAAATTATCTTTAAAAACATAACATTCAGCCTTTGATTGAACTGGCCCTAGCAATGTATGTCATAGTGCTATACATAGATGACACTTTCTCCCTTTCTCATCCTGTCAATGAGTAAAGGTTGACAGGATGATAATCAGTGAAGGTGCAGCCTAGACTGGGTAAACCCAGCCCGATCAGCCGGTGATTTGATTTCGCCCTCCAGCTCAGGCTGTAAACCTGTACATCTTTCTATCCTGCTTCAGTTACAAATTTAAGGGGACCAATCACAAACTGGCTTATCCACCTGGCACGCTATTGGCGGGTTTAACACGATGACGATAGAGAAGCGACCAAGCGGTGTCTTGTTTACATTCAACATGACGGCCACCGAAGCCCAGCAACCCGTTGATGCCGCTGTCGCTGCTACGTCACCCGGATCGTTGGTCTGATTGGTTGAAGGACTATCCAATTGCGTACAGTCATTTGAACTATGCCCTTTGGTCACGCCTCTTGTGCAGTAGAAAGTACTGAACAGACTCCCCAGACTAATGTTCAATCTTAAAAGATTGAGCTTAGTCTGGTGATAGCCAGACTAGGTGGAGCCATATTCCAGTTTAATTCCTCAACTCATTATACAGGGTGAAGTTACGCTTGAGCAGTCAATTAATCACCCTTAAAACTCAAATAGCTTTTGGATGTGCTGGCAGCAGATGTAAAAAAAAGTTGTTTCCTCATTTCTATCACTTAGTCATAGTTTAGTATCACTGCCCACATCACCATGACACAGAATACGATCCATGATTAATGACATCTATTTGTCTCTCTCACCACTATGGCCACCATGCCTTAGGTTAGTAAAACGACAAGAAAACCAAATGACAATGACACAGCCTACATGGCAAATATGACAAATGACCTTGACTCATCATTAGTGAAGCTCAAACACAAAGCAGGGGTCTCCTTGCTACCACAATGTAAAGCTAAATCCAGTTCTTTGTGTACTTTATCTTCAGTTATACATGCCTCTAAACATCAGGACTAGAGCTAGATATTGAATAGATTTTAGGACCAAGATGTGTCTGTACCAATGAGTATCGGAAATTTGTTAAACATTAGCACCGAATGGTTGCTAATTTGTACAGTTCTTTACTTAACACTGATGCATTGAGCAGGTGGGCTTATTTTTTTTTTTATGAAAAAATTGGTAAAAGATATGTTCATCTTCCCTTAAGTTTCCTTATTTTCAAACTGTGCCCAATGAAGACTGAATAGATTTTCCCTGCCAAATTATTTTTTCAAACTAATCAAGTTTGTCCTGATCACTTCAATGTAAACTGAATAACAAAACCTGTAAAATGTTGTTTGTTATTGCATAGGTCTGCTGATCAAGTTTCAATAATCTCCCTTCTCATCACAGCTTCATGTTCATGTTTACATTTTGGGAGTAATAGGGTTAACATACTTTGCATTCCATTTTTTTGCAACCCGAGAAAGATAGTGACGGATGTCAAAGGGGAGCTAGAGGACGAAATATGTCTAAAATATAAGGATACTGAGCATTGGTTAGTCCGTATTCCTACCTTTTTCGCCAGTTTTATTGTCTTTTGGCTCTTTCCAATACTGGTTAAAAGCAATCACCAAATGTTGTTCTAAGTTGTTTCTGAATGTAGTTTAGGACATTATACATGGCCACGTAGTCATGAAAAAACAATTCATAGAATAACTGTTTTTCACTTAATTAAGACATCACTGAATGTCATCTACGCTTGCTCTTTTACTCAAAATGACTTTATCCTTAAATGGAAATACTACTATTAAGCCACTATTTTTTAGCATTATAAAATCTTTACATACGTACCTGCAGTGAAAAAGACAAATACTTCTGTACAGGCAGTCATTTCTGAAGGTGAAGTGCTGTATAAGGGGGGAAACTGTGCTTGTTCTCTCTTTCCCTTCCTCTCGCTCTGCCTTTCTACAGTGGAAAGGTTCTACCTTTGCCAGTGATAGGGAACGCCTTCAGCACACATATGAACTTTGGCCAAGGTGTCCACGATCGATAAGGTGGCAGAATGGATGACAAGCTGGTATTCAATTGTTCTAACAGCTCATTTAAAGTCCAACCTTGCATTTATTTGTTGGCTCATTTTAAAGACAAATAAAATAATAAATCAAAAACCTACTGTTTCTTACTGTACTATTGTAGCAAGCACTTGGTTGCCGAAATTGACAATACGATTGCCATGTTCTAAACTGCCTATATTTGGAGCAATTCAAAATATATAGGCAACCAGAGGCCACGAAACGGTTGCCAATTGACTCAATCTGGTTGCCAAGGGCAACCGTTAATCTCGAGCCCTGACATGACATGTGGCACTGTATGACAAAAAGCGAGTTATGTGTCTACCTGTATGTCTGTGAATAAAGCAAACATGGCTGAAAATCTGATTTGCATGAGTTATTATAGCCTCACCATTTTCTCATCACTTTACAACCCTATAGGTGTTGAACTGTGGGATCCATTCATACCAAGAATAAGGATGCCATACTGCACCTTATATTGTTTAAAATCCCACACGAGACACATTTTTAAGTATGTTAAAATACTCTTTTATAAATAAAATGTTGTTCATCATGGTTTTACCACACAAAGAGTAAAAAAAACAACTCTGAAAAAAGGCTGGAAGCACATCTACACTTTGTCCTTAATTGAATAATGAATAAACATAATCTAAAAACATACTGCTTACAGTAATGAGCCAAAACCCACCCCTGGGAGTCACCACAAAATTCCTATTTTTGTGCAACAGGAAGCATCAGGTTGCAGACAACGTCCCAAGTCCCTGCAGTCAACACAACACTGACTTAAAACTCCATGCTCATGTTTTAGATTGCTCTTAGTTTACAACTAAATACAAGCGGACACATTTTTAAGGTTGGTGTGCAAATGAGCTCATCCTGAAGCTAATCAAGATCACAAGAAAATTCCTTTTGATTATGTGGCCTTGAGAAAAAGTCTGACAACCACTGGTTGAACTACAACCCTCAGGCTGTACTTGGACTTTCTAACATGGCAAACCGATTCTGCTCTTCAAAGTGTTTCTGGAGACCGGAATAATGCCTGTTTGAAAAGAAACAGGAACTGAGAATCCGTGTAATATCTGGGAAGGAATCTTGGCTAAGATTTTAACCTTGATTACTCTAATATTTTGCAGAACAAAATGTTTATTTGAATCTTATACTAGCACCAACAACTCTAGATAAAAGTAAAATACAATTCAATCTATATTTATTTTGGTAATATGTTTTTATTCAACTCACTTTTCTATTCCATAACTGCAGATACGTAACGTTATCTCACAAACTCACACACACAGACACACAGAGAGCTCTCTGTAATAGGTTCTCGGATCATGTTGCAGTTATGTAACCATGACAGACATGGCACTGTACACACACCTCAAACACACTCCTACATACTTGGACAATATCTGATCAGAAGTAACCTGTGTCTGACATGATGGCTGTGGAGATTACGTTTTGTAACAGAGAAGGTGAGCGCAGCCTCACCTTGGCAATATTATCTAAGGGTTTCTTGCGTGTAATTAATTTAACACAAAACTGCTGACTACAACTTGACCACGTTAACAGAGTTCATCTTTTGCTGGTCTGGTCTTCAGCCAAGAATGAAAAGAAATTATAATGATGTTGTTGCTCACTCGCATTTGTTTACATCAGACTATGTCTATTCTAGGAATTAGCCCACGGCAATTGTAGAAACAAAAAAAAAGATACACAACACCAGTCATGCTAAAGAAACAAAAGATTGGAAGACTCTCGATTTCAGAGTTTAGCTTCCACGAAATTAAGGAGAAGAAAAAGTCCCCCATCATATTTAAATGATTCGTCATTCCAAATTATTAGTAAAGCCTTCAATCTACCAAATTCTACTGACCCCATGGGCCTCGGCTTGTCATTTTACCCTTTCAAAACAAACAGGTAATACCAACGCTTGCTACTGTAGCAACCCTGCTGTTAAACTTTCCAAAGACAAATAACTTTACTGCCAATAATTCGAAACCTTAAATACAAACCTACCAATGTGACCGTTCCCTTCATTCAAGTCCAGTGTACAGATACTAGCCTAGCAACACCCGTCTCCGCTGTCCTCCGAGGGCTGACAAAAACATCCAAAGCCACAGGGACAAGAGAGAGAGAACCAGAGAAAGACAGACAGAGAGAGCGACGAGGAGAAAGATGTTAAGAGACGAAAGCTATTGCCACGTGAGACCGAGCCCGGTGCTGAGCAATGATACAGCGCAAACACACACACCTTTTTCTTTGTCCACACACACACACACACACACACACACACACACACACACACACACACACACACACACACACACACACACACACACACACACACACACACACACACACACACACACACACACACACACACACACACACACACACACACACACACACACACACACACACACACACACACACACCTCTGCAGAGCGTGAAACACGTACCACAAGAGCATATGATCTGTAGAAAGGGAAACAATTCAATTCCAAGTTGCCTGAAACAAATGAAAGATTGGTGGAGTTCAGTAACTAGCACGTGTCTCATCTGAACAGAATCCTGCCTGGCCAGACGAGCGAGTGGCTTTTCAGAACGGACAATTGCCTTTTACAAGTGGTTTTTCCTTGACTTTTACAAGAACCTTGAAGGAGGGGTCTGTGATGTTGAACTGACATGTCAAAAACAAGTCTTGAGACTAGAGCTGTGTATCGGAAAGAATCTGGCGATACGATACATGAGTCACGATTCAATATATTTCGATACTGTGCGTAAGGCGATATATTGGGATTTTTAATAGTATAAATTAAAAAAAAATATATATATTTAAAATGATGTATTTTTATATGCTAAAGTAGGCCAAAGTTCAGCCATAGCTACTTTGTTAGCTTCTAGCAAAAAGTCAGGCACTACTAGGCAAGGACACTAGTGGTGCGTCTCAGCATAGCCATCTAGCGGTAGGGGGTTTAAACTGGGGCTGCTCCCTATTAGTCAATTAAAGTCATTTTGGTCTTACATACACACATACCACTGCGATACATCAACCAATGTGTCCCTGAGCAAGACACTTAACCCCTAGTAGCTCCAGAGGTGTGCAACCTCTGACATATATAGCAATTGTAAGTCGCTTTGGATAAAAGCGTCAGCTAAATGACATGTAATGTTATGTAGATTTTTTATTTAGTATCTTTTATTGTCCATATTATTCATGTGGATTTGTTTATTTTAACATCCTATTATGATGTATGTGTATGTTGTGTGTGATGTCTGTAAGCTACTGGGACCTTGAATTTCCCCTTGGGGACCAATAAAGTATCTATCTATCTATCTATCATCGATTTTTGGAATTCTATGAATCGACTTTGAATCTGTAGAGCTTGAATAGCGAGTCTTTGCACACCCCTAGTTGTTTCTATGACCTAGTGACATTTACATGTAACGAAAGGCAAACAAACCAGCCAAACCCTGTCTTTTGTCATGTAGGCCTACAGCAAAACTCAGCTGGACTAAATGACACTATTTTCCAGTGAGACAAAATACTGATACACAAATAAATCCAATTACAACGTAGTAAAAGGAAACCTTAAAACTTTTTTATTTTTAAAACCCGCTTTGGAGTCATTTTATGTCCAAGACTCTGTTTTCATAAAAAAAAACAACATCTTGACAATGTGGGGGGAAAAAAAACTTAAAAGGCAGGAAACCAATACAGAAAGCGAATGTCAGCTCTCTTCTTCATGAGCTGCTCCTTTAAAACATTATCAACATACTACTGTATATCATTTACGACATATCAGTGCTGCCTGAGGGGAGGGAATGATAGCACATATCACAAGACCATTACCAAGGGAGATTTTAATGTCAATAGCCCACAAACGACTTTTTATTAGAATATTACTGCGAGTATGAAATCGATTTCACTTGACCTTAAATCACAAGACTAACCTTGTCTGAGTACTACCACTGACTGGAACGATTTGTAAGCGCTAACGTCAACAACATCTACCTGGTCTGCAGAGGGAGGACTTGCACTGCTGGCTACATTAACGACTGCTCAGCAGAATGGAAATACAACAGCAATATAATGTGCGTAATCAGCTTAAAGCACACACCGGTGCAGCTGAAAAAATGATAAATAAGAAAGTGTGAGGGCTGGAGACTACAAAACTTGTATGAGAAGTAAGTACTGGCTGCAAATAGGGCTCCTTACCAGAGGCTGAAAATGCACCATTGTCAATTAGTTAATTGTTTATCCGTTTGTTTCTCTTCCCACTTAAGCAAAACAGCAAGCAAAAGGGATAAAAGGATGAGACTGGGTGGGGGAAAATAAAGATAACAAAAACATTTACACCATTACTCAAAAAATGTCCACCCAAGATAATAAGAGAGACTGGTGCAACCTCTAGATTGCATCAGTCACTGGGCCTTGGATTAGTACATCAGCCCAGTAAATCACAAAATGCGATAAACACTGTCCTACCAAAACAAACGTACATACAAACATTATATTAACAGTTTAGCAATGCATTCATATCCAGAACAACTTAGAAGTCAAAGAAATACAAGGATATGAAAAGTCAAGACTTGATGATGATGACGACTTGAGATTTGAGCCAGTGTACTCTAAATTCAGACAAAACCTTTTTAAATGTATTTATTTGTGCATAAGAATGGTTTAAGAAATATTAGCCAGGAAGCAAAATTGAATTATTGATTAACATAAATAACCACACAACTACACAGATGCATGTGTCAAACTAAGGCGATAAGAAAATAGGCGACAATAGTTCAACCTAGAGCTGGGCGATTTTTTTCCCCTAAAAAAAATCTGCGATTTTTACCCCCTTCCATTTAAAACAAAATAAATGCGAACTGTAAATATATTTAAAAAATATATATATATATATATATATATATATATAATTAAAGTGCATCAACATAAACAAAATTGCACAGGCAAACCCTTTCTCTAACTGAAAAGTCACTGTGCAACAAAGATTTTTTGAAAATATGAAATCGATTTGACCTACCTATTCGATTTTTAAATCAAATCGATTTTTTCCCAGCCCTAGTTCAACCTGGTTTTCCCAGAAAATTACTTTTCTTTTACTTGAAAACTAGGCTTAATCCCTGTGCAGAGGACAATCCTAAAGTGTTCATCGAATTGCTTTGTATCTCTGCTTCTGACTGAGCTGATGAGTCCTCTTCATGACACACACACACACACACACACATCGAAACTTCTTTTATGGATCAATCCCTTAAACGCAACCGCTGTGACATTTAAAAAAGCATGCACACAAAAGCAAGTTTTGTGATCAACATTGTTCACAACTGTGCTGGCGTGTGACTGGTTTAGCTGGATTTCTGCGTAATGTGTCGAGGTGTTCTGGTGGTCCTGCTGAAGAGGATTACTGCGTAGGGATCTGGGTTTAACCAGTTGATTACTTAAGAAGTTTTCAATTCTCTGGACAAGATGCACTTTAATTTTATAGTATCTATCTACAATAATTGTGTCTACATTCTTTCAGTCATTTTGTGCAGATCACAAAACACTTTGTTGTCTTGAGTTACTAAATAGATGAACATTACCGAACCCTTCTTCAGCTTACTAAATGAGTGCTTGTTGATGTTGTCTCTATCAGTAAACAGTCACAGCCCAATCACACTTCTTGCAGTCAGTACATGCCATACATATTTATTTGATTCACAGCTGCTATAGTGTTTTGACCTAGACAACCCAACTGCTCAACTGTGTTGAAACTTGGCTTTTAGGACATGCCTTGCAAAATCTCTTTCCTGTTCCCTTAAATTTAACCACAGAACGCAAAAAATATTCATTGCATTATTGAAATATATCTTAAGATATTCACATATTTAACACTTAAACTAGCCAAACACCAAATCAACAAACACAGAAATCTCTATCTATCCTGCCTCCCTCTTCTCTTCTGCAGGGTGGAAGATAGTCTGTTGGTACAATGTGATGCTCCCCAAAGGAGACCGTCACCATAGCAACAAATTTAGAAGGTTATTAAGGCACCTCTGGGAAAATAGACAAATAACAATAACAGTTGAAATGCCACTAGCAATAAAATCAGCAGGTGGCTTTTCAAAAAATAATTTATAACAACAATAATAAAGTTAAAAAAAGGTTAAGTGCAATTTCTCTAGGACTGGAAAACATTTTAAATCAATCTTTAGCTCTTTTAGATTACTAAAAGTTCTGATTTATATAACATAAAACATAGTTTTAACGTAGCCAGATATAATACATGACATGTATTATATCTGGCTCTGCAACTAACATTTTTTCATATTTCTTTTCAATTAATCAATATGTAATTTAGCCAACAAAACATCCAAATAATGACAAACAAACAAAACTCAATACCTGTAATCTTGAAGAAACAACAAGAAAATGCTTTTTAAATTTTAAATTTAAATAATCAATTGCCTACCAAATTACATTTCAGTTTATCAACTGCTAAGATCATTTTTGGTAAAAAGTTTTGGTACAACTGAACTGTGTTTTAATTTATAAATGTGAAAAAAATAAATATTAAGAAGCAAGTGCAGTGAAGCATTCAACGTATTGCCAGCCTGGCAACAATTTGTACCGATTTATCTACAAAAGATAAATAATCAACCTCCGGTTGATGGGAACAGGGTAAAGTGTCAGTACCTCAGTATCAGTTCCTTATGCCAGTAACCAAAATGTGTCTGCATGTTTGTCTGTTATTGTAATGCAAGGTTCCCAAGGGGTAGTCAAAATATTTTCACCATATTTAACAACATGATATTGGTATGTTTCGGAACAGACTCTCAGTCTAATCACTTTTTCCCCGACATCATCACCATCACAAGCCAGTTGATGCAGCAGCAATACATTATCTGCCTCTGAGGGACATGGCTACCAGGGAGAGCAGATAAACAGCCTGCTGTGTCAGTGCAAACCTCGGTGTCAATGACCTGCAGCACACAAACATTAAAAGACAAAGCTTTGTTTAGTCTCTGCTGCGAGTTGGATCTACGTGGTGATGGAGCCAGTAGGAAGCCAAACAGGCAGGGAAACATTCCCACTGTTTGCTGAGGCAGTTAAACGCGATAGGAGGCTACTTTAAGTTCTGCTGGTGACCCCTTACACAAGGTTACCTGACGGGTTTCACACAGTGCTCTTCTTGCAACATGCATATCTTTTTCTTTTTTTTGGCTTTATGGGTCTCCCTCACATTTCACCTTGGGCAGACTAGGATAGTCGCACTACTTAGCATACCAGATAACTCGCTATTGTGCTGCTCGCAAATAATAACGTTACGTTGGAAGGAGCCCGATGACTAACAGTAGTAAGACATCGATATATAATTGAACTCAATCTTCGCTGGCAACTTAACAGCGTCCCACTCGCTACAGAAGTGCGAGAGGAGAACCCATCACATATGCTATGCTACCGTGAACTGTTTGCTCGCTAACATTAGCACATAGCTACTGTCTAGCAATTGATCTAGCTTGTCAAATCTAGCTGAGCTCACATTGGGCACATTGGGTAACGTTACTGCTTGTTCTTAACAACACACACCAAGCTGACAGCTCCAACTCTGACAGGATGTCAGGCAGATTTTTGACAGCTAGCATTAACATTAGCGGGCGGGTTAAAAAAACAAATAAAAGGTGGTTAGTTATGCTAGCTAGTTAGCCACCTTCCTTGTACACAAAATGCAGAGCTATATTTGCGGCCTTGACAACACAACAGGAGACCATAAACAGAGCAGTAAAATGTATGTGGTCTTACCTTGGCGGTGTGTGCAGAATGAATGTTTTGACAATTCCAGAGATATGAGTAGAGAATCGTATTGGATTGACACAGAAGCGGAAGTCGCTGGCAGCGGGGGCGTGGTTGATGAATGACAGACATGGTCCGCAGCCAATCAGGTGTAATGCACGAAATGCTTGCCCAATAACAATACATGTTGAATTTGAATTTTATCATGTTGCAATCTGAGCTGGATTCATGACACACGACCACATATTTAATTTACAATTCTTTGATCTCCCTATATTTTGAAACTATTTTTGTTTTAATGTTGATATTGGACATTTGTGGGGCCAACATAAGGACATGTGGATTGTGTAACATAGGTGGCCACTAAACACCACACCCTTATGGTTTCATATTCCACCAGGCGGCCATTACACTCATTATCTCTTAAATAGATTAACTAAACGTGGTGAAATTGACTGGAATTATTGTCTCTGCCCTGAGTGGCTTTGTGGATGTTTCATGTCAGCAGTTGACTATGACAGTGATGATAATGATACTGAAAAAACAGTGGTGATCTATTGCCAGAAAATAGAGAAAGCGGTTCATATTAAAGTCTTTAACATTTACTTTATATCCTAATTTTGGCCTTTTCTCCGTGTCTGAGTACATCAAGAGATGATGTTTGATTATGTTATATATTTTTAAAGAGGATTAGCATTAACAAATCCATTTGCTTTTCTACGTGTCCTCAGTTGTTAACTTTGTCAAAGAAAATTCTACTTTCTTCAACTCCACAGTTCTTATTTGGCCTTTAGATAGCTTGTGTTCATTTCAGGCCAAGTTTATGAGACATCAGCTTGTCAAGTGTGTATTATCTCTCTCATCAATAATGTAGTCTGTCAGTCATTGATATGTATGACACAGCTGGCCAACTGCTTTGAGAGTAACACAAGCATGACAAAGAATTAGGCATATGGTCTATATTGACAGTATCTCCAATACACTCAGTCTTTCTGTGTTGTGTTTGTAAGTTACTAAATGAGTTTTAATGTGTTGATTTGTCATGTTGGGGATTCCTGTATGAAAAAGTATCCTGCCTTTGTTCTTCCTATCATCTTGTGGAGACAGCATTAAAATAATTTTAGAGTGCCATTTTTTTCTTGCTGTTAAAACTGAACTCTACACATGACGTCACACAAAAAAGCGGAATCTTCAATAATGAATTGCTGTTGTGGGGCAGCATCAGACAGACAAGCAGTGTATTTATTTTCCGATCATTACATAACAACCATGATGGTGGGATGAGAAGAAAAGAAAACAGAATAGGATAGGGGATAGAGGATAGGATGAGAAAAAACAGGAGGAGGGGGGGAGCACGCAGAGAACATTGGCGCAGAAGAGAAAATGGTCTCTATTCAGGCTTACAGTGGCACACAGAGTCCTGCTTGTACACAGTACCACCCACACACAAAGACACAATCATCTACTGTAGATACCAATGCTCACAAAAGCATATAACACACAAACATGCACAATAGGAATGTGTTAACAGTGATGCTACATTTAGGTTAAACAGAGACTCCACATAATTACTACCATTGTCTACTTTATATGCACTGCTTAGTGGACAAAGGGAGATGAAAATGACACCTGTTCTCATTTATGTATGCTTGAAAAGTTCAAAACTATCATTACTAAGACAAATAACACATTCTCTACTTTTATGATGGCGTGCATCATCAAGAAAAAGCAGCTGGTAAAACATATGAGTTTCTCTGCCTTTCAACGTCAATCTCTGCACCAGATTAATCATTTGAATTGTTTACTTTTCGTTTGTTGTGTGTGCCAAATTGCCTCTCAACATAAAAACACTTTTGGCCTAGCAAGCGCCTTTTCTTCCTCATGACTGTCAGTCCTTCTGCATGTTCCTCTGCGCACCACTAGATGGAGGTAAAAGATAGAGAATCTTTGCTTGCAAACGGTTGACTCACCACTGACCTCTAGCAATGTTTTATTTGTTGATGTTCTGTAAAAGCTGGTTCTTCATAGTCCTTTCTGATATAAACTAGCTATAATGCAATAAGGTCACACAACGCTTTAAATA
Organism: Perca flavescens; assembly: GCF_004354835.1. Classification (NCBI taxonomy): domain Eukaryota; kingdom Metazoa; phylum Chordata; class Actinopteri; order Perciformes; family Percidae; genus Perca; species Perca flavescens. Next base: position 26,015,202 of record NC_041337.1, read on the forward strand.
GACTTTTGGTGAGAGGAATGTGTAGTTATTGAAAGGCATGCACGCACGTGCACACACACACACACACACACACACACACACACACACACACACACACTGTATATACATTGCACACTTTTGAGGAGCTCCAGGTGAAATCCAGCAGTGTCAGCGGGAGGTCTGTGATTTGATATCATTATACAGTATATATAGGCCATCTACTGAACCCAGCAGGGAGAGAGATCTGAGGAGAAACTTGTTCTTCCAGATAAAGCAGGACACATGAGACTCACGACAGAATTCCCCTCTGACTCTAGCAGAGGGATTCAAAATAATCGGTTGAGGCTGACAACACAACCACTAGTTTCAGTCTTTAAGGCAAGACCCATAGGGGTTAGTCTACTTCAATAGCACAGTGAGAAAAAGTGATTATATATACACAGTAATAATGAAAGCAGCACAGATAAAAATGATTCTAAGACTGTTTTAGGGACTAAAAATAACCTTGCATGTTTTAGAAAATTGAAGAAAAAAAAATTGAAAGAACATTTAAAAGGAACAGTTCACTTCAAAACTTTGCAAAATAAGCTTATTAACTGTCTTGCTGTGGGCTAGATGAGAAGATCGATATCCCTCTCATGGGTGTGCGGTAAATATAAAGCTACAGCAAGAAGCCGCTAACTCAATTTAGCATAAACACAGGAAGAAATAGCTACTATTGCTTTGATCGACTGTAAAAAGAAATACCAAAGCTGTACCTTTACCTGATAAGATTTAATTATCGGTTAATTACTCCAATAGAATTATATTTATATATATATATATATATATATATATATATATATATATATATATATATATATATAAAACATACCACAACAATGAAATAAAAGGAGAACAGAATAGAAATAATGTGTCTGTCCCGTCATGTCAGCAGGCAAAATGTAGCAGTGGCACTGCTGATGCAGCTCGTCTTCATAACCACCAACATATACCAACTGCCTTGCAATTACAGGACTGAAGATAACTTGCAAGGACAGCAATTTTCTATTATCATCTTTTTTTCCTCTCAGCAAAGCAGACTGGAAATCCTGCACTCTAATACCCAGATTGGACAGCAATGAAAGGCACATCAGGGTGTTTTTCCACAGATAATTAAGAAAATATGTTCATTGTTAAGGATTATTTGCTGGTTGGTCGGCTGGGTTTCCTCCCTCCAGTCTTCCATCGAGGCCTAAACGACAGTGGGGTGATGTGAGGCGTCATGGTGCCAGTGTGGTGTTCATCAACTCGTTTACACTTGCATTCTTGACGAGGGCCTGAATGGCTGCTTGTTTCAATGACTGGCATCAAAGAAGCAAGTAATGAAGCAAAATTAATAGATCAATCCTGAAAACACCCTTGTTACAAACCTATGCAAGTTAAAGGAACATGCCGACTTATTCGGACTTTAGCTTATTCACCGTATCCCCCAGAGTTAGATAAGTCCATACATACCCTTCTCATCTCTGTGCGTGTTGCTCCAACTAGCCTAATGCTCCCATTAAGTGACAAAATAACGCCAACATTTTCCTATTTCCATGTTGTGATTTGTATAGTCACAGCGTATACAAATAACAACGTCACATGAGACACAGCCATCTTCTAACCGTATACAAACTGGGAACTATATTCTCAGAAAGGCGAAGCACTGCTACTTCTGCTACTTGGGCGGAGTGATATGCTTGCAGCACCTGAGAAACCCCGTGGTGAGGTGATAAGCTAAGTCCCAATACGTTGGTGTGTTCCTTTAAGGTAAGATGTATACATGAGAAAGAATCTACTTGACTGAATAACTCAGGAACCACTTTTAGCAGATTCACTCGTTGTGTCAAAGCAAAATAAAAATGAGTGGCTGGTTAATTGGCAGTTAAAGGAACACGCCGACCTATTGGGAATTTACTCTATAAATCACAACATGTAAATAGGAACATGTTGGCGTTATTTTGTCACTTATTCGGAGCGGTAGGATTACTGGAACCATTACCTGCATGTTCTGTGCTGGCCTGATGCCGCTGGAGCCGTCAGACAGCATTACAGCACGCATGGAGATGAGAAGGGTATGTATCGACTTGTCTAACTCTGGGGGTTACGGTGAATAAGCTAAATTCCCAATAAGTCGGCGTGTTCCTTTAATTCTCAATTTGCCATGCTGGCTGGTTGCCTGTCTGGTTTCTCACAGAGAACGCTCTGTCCACAGCACAGGGTTGCCCACAACAGTGAAACTGTCCATGACACATTTTGCACAATTTCCACCTTCTAACAACACTGTGTGTGTGTGTGTGTGTGTGTGTGTGTGTGTGTGTGTGTGTGTGTGTGTGTGTGTAAAGTAGGTCTAGCTTTGGCCTGGTAGCCACTCTACATCCAGACAAGCAGACTGCTTTTGCTCCACTATCTTGTGTTTTGTATGGGGTTATTGGTGGGGGACTAGTCTCGACTACACCTACCTCCACAGCGCTGAGGAGGAAGGTCTGATGAGCTCACACAGCATTCTGAAAAAAAAACGTGCTCTGGTTTATTGGCATTTCTTTAAACCAATCACAAGTGCCGCCTGGAGCAATGGTGTTAAAAAGTTGTTTTAATCGTGCAACAGAAAACTCAGATTGGACAGGTAGTCTAGCTAGCTGTCTGGATTTACCCTGCAGAGATCTGAGAAAAGGTTAACCATAGTCCTCATAAATCAACAAGTTTAAAATGCCAACACAAAGGAAGCCCAAGGCAACGGATATTTGGCCTAAATGAATGAAATCTGGCGGAATTTCCGTCGGCAACAGAGCAATCCTGGAAGTGGAACATCGTGGATATAGACTGGTGGGGGACTGGCTGTTTGTGTAGCACTTGGGTTTCTGCTTAATTATTTAATGAATGCCTTTTTACCACTTGCATATATGGAACAGGGGATGACCCTGTTCATTAATAATTAAAAGATCCATTCTACTACTCCAAATTGCAATTTCCATGTTGAATTGGATTCTTGATAAGTGTGCAATTTGAGCATAGAATTATAATGCACAGAAGGGCAACAAAATAACTGTTATGGACCTCTCATAGATTACGCTTTGTGCAATATCACCACAGGACACTGCAGGATTTCTGAAAAATAGGCAGTTTTCACAGAATCAGAGATCATAAAATTAATGATGGCTGAATTCCTTTTAGCTGCTTAAGTTTCAGGGTCATGGTATTGTGCATGCTGGCTCACAGTCACACTGCCGTGGCTCACTGGAACACATTCATGTTATTAGTAAATGGCTACTTTGAATAAGGCCTTTTTTTCCACATGTACTGTATAAATCAAGAGATGATCTTATGGTAGTGCTTTGCAATATTGTATTTTTAATTTGATGTCTCTCCAAATAATGAACAGTAGAAACTGCTGTGACATATTTTTCTTATTCTTTCCAGTCTGTTTTGTCAGTTTGATTCTGTCACCATTCAGCTGCTAACTACACAAAGCCACTTATTTTTTCTTATTGGCAAAACGTTCTCACTTTCTCTGCACAAAAGGATTTTCCTCATAAAAGGGATTCCAGACACTTAAGTGTTTAAAACAACAGATGTAAAGCACTGTGAGCCTTTTGTAATTGGGTATTTCTGATGTAAAAGAAGATGTGCAGTCTATCAGATATGATTATGTGCCTGTCACTGCAGGATCATTGGCCTTGAATGATTTAAAGGGGTGATAGAATGCAAAACCGATTTTACCCTGTCATAGTTGAAAAACGACAGTTTGTTGGGTAATAGGACATACATAGAACCTCAAAATCCCATTGACACCTCTTTCCTCTGCAAATCTCACAATTTGAAACTGCTGCTGAAACCTTGCGAATCTCAACAAAGCTAAAAGTTGATGTCAACTTCTCAACTCCTCCTCATTTGGCTCTAGTCTCTAGTCTTTGTCATGCCCCAACATTTACATAGGCTACACAACTGACCTGAGGTCAGCTAGTCTTCTGAATCTAGGTCACGCAGATCTCTGAAATTGTATACATTGTTCATCTGCTATTTTACCACTAAATTCACTTCTGAGACTTTTTTAATGCGAGAAATCAACTATGTAAAGCTCATATATGGGCCGTTTCACGAAAATTGATGGCTAATTGCAAATTTGGTAGGACAGTATTGACTTCACGAGCTCCACAATCTGCCGTTTTTTCAAGATGGCGCCCGCATGTATACATGAACGGTACTGTCTTTATAAACTATCTTTTTAATAAACTGTCTGTACACTTACAAAGTTCTCAATGCTTCGGTTTACATGTAGGGACCCTCATTATGCTACAGTGGAAGTGTGGTGCTATTTTGAGCCTCGTTAGTGGTATAGAAATGTTGGTGAGGTGTAGACTATACATGTATTAACTGGCCTCCAGTGAGTTTAAAATTAATTTAGCCTACCTGAAATGAAATTATTATGCAGTAAATAACTGGACTAAGCTACAATTCGGTCTTTTTAAAGTTGGTCACAATGTATTTTTTAATCCATACAGCTGGGTTGAACATAATCTCCAATCTCTTAAATGGAAACAAATAGTGAAACTTGACAGTGATACATGACTTAACGTAGACCAAGAGCATAATGGCACCATAATCAGATTTGTGTTTATAAGACCTGCATTACTCTCATTATTGCCACAGTACAATTACTTTTTTATTATTTGTGTGCTTATAAAATAATTAGATTAGATTAGATTAGATTAGACTTCACTGTCCACCTTGGTGGAAATTTATCTTCGGCCACTCCAAAACATTAAAACACAACCATGACATTGATGTTATCAAACATACAGCACACTGATACTACTGATTAAATATAAAACAACAATTGTGCAATGAGCAGAAACAGCAGCAGGTAGAAAGGTCGAAGGTTACAGCCTACAAGAGAACATGGCCAGTATTAAACAAGACCCTCTATAGTGGTACATTACAAATCCCTGAGTGGTAAAATCTACTCTAACTGCTCTAATTTTGTTTGCTATTCTAGAGCTACTGCTCATAAATCATTCACAGTGTGATTCTGCCGCCTCAGACTGTATCGACGTCTTGCATTGGTTCTGTGATGAGGCTTTAATGTGATGATGGTCAGTTTCACAGACAGCCACAACTGAGACAAAAGATCAGAGTAAATATGAATAGAGATGTTGTTGCATTAACATTGGAAGTTATAATTGAATGTAATTGTGTGTAAGAGTGTAGTGTATATTATGTAGTAATACTTAACAGGGAGAAGATATATGAATATGGTTATTATTAGAGATAGGGAATAGATGGCAGCAGAGGAGGAGGTCCCACTCTGCTTTTTAGCTTTAATAATGAAATGAATCATCTGTTAATAGCTGGAGACGACACTGTCACTGGTGAATGTCACTGGTGGAAAATACTGCAGAAACATTTTATCTATCAACGTAATGGTTCCTACTTGCTCTGTATATATATATATATATATATATATATATATATATATATATATATATATATATATATTTCACGATGTCACTTTTTCCAACATCATCTGTAATCTGTGTAAAAAGGCGATGGTCTATTGGTTTCATACACAGGACATTTTTGGCTTTTGGTAGAATGTCTCAACTATTGAATGGAATGCTATGAATTTGAATTTGTGGTTTTTAGTGATATGTCTAATCTGTTGGCATTCATGTACACCTCAGGAGGACATGTAATCCCTTTTCCTGAACTTTTTATCTAGCGCTACCATCATGTCTAAGTTTCAATTTGTCCAATACTACACTAATGACTAAATACCTGCAAAACTACTGACATTCCCATAATCCTCTGCTGCACTTTGTCTTTATTGCTAATTCACAAATGCTAGCATGCTAACACACTAAATTAAGATGGTGAACATGGTAAAGCCTTAACTTGCTAAACATTAGCATGTTAGCATTGTCCTTGTGAGCATGTCAGCATGCTGACATTAGCATTTACCTCAAAGTGCAGCCTCACAGAGCCACAAGCATGACTGTAGACTCTCTAGAATTATATTAAAATATGGTCTTTCTTTCTGATATTTTGAAAGCTGTTGGGCTTTAGAATGATCATTGAAAGACGGGCTCAGTACAGCACTGCGTTACTGCCTACATACTGAATCACACTCAAACACTCTTCTATCATCTATTATAGAAAAAATACTGCAAAATTAAAAATGACTAGCTAGGGCGCCTGAGTAGCTCAGGCACCCATATATATTATTATTATTTATTACATTTATATAGCGCTTTATCATAGACACTCAAAGCGCATTTGGGTGGAGGGGGGGTGGGGACTGCTCTCTAACACCACTAATGTGTAGCACCCACCTGGGTGATGCACGGCAGCCATACAACGCCTTACGACGCCAGAACGCTCACCACACATCAGCTAGTTAGGGAGGGGGAGGGGAACATATTTTTAGTGGTGGGGGAAACCAACTGCCACTTTGCTTGTTTGCAACCCATGATGTCTCTCCTCCCATGGGTGGGCCAAATTCTCTGGGCGGGCAAAGCAGAGAAAGGGGAGGTAACCTTGCTCCTTATGACCTCATAAGGAGCAAGATTCCAGATCGGCCCATCTGAGCTTTCATTTTCTCAAAGGCAGAGCAGGATACCCAGGGCGCGGTTTACACCTATCACCATTTCAAGCCACTGGGGGACTATAGGCATTCTGGGGGAATTCATATTAATGTTAAAAAACCTCAAAGTGAAATTTTCATGCCATGGCACCTTTAATAATACTATCTGTTTGTTATAAAAACAGGTGGTTGCAGCAGGGTTGAATGCATTAACCTGAGGCTTCCTGTATCCATTTAGCTTTGGGGAGAGTGCAGTAGGCTGTGTTTTAGTAACTGCATCAGAAAATGTGTTGACTGGGGTATCCCGGGCTTTCTTCTCTTTCTAGTTGATATCTGACACACACACACACACACACACACACACACACACACACACACACACACACACACACACACACACACACACACACACACACACACACACACACACACACACACACACACACACCCATAGAGGGAGGTAACCTGAGATTTACTCTACTGTTATGGCATCCCGCAGTAGGTAAATTAATCATGCTGATGTGAACAGTTGTGAACATGTCTGTATACAGAAATACTGCATACTGTACAGACATAGCATTAGCATATCCTCTTGCATTACAGTTTTTATTATTTATTTATTTATTAGTTTATTTGACAGGGACAGTGTACATTAATTAACATTGCTGCAAATGCACCAGAATTAGCCAAAAGGCTATTTTTCATCCGTTGTCCCTGGACAGATCTTAAAATTGTCTACCTAAAAAAAAACAATAAAAAGAAGATTACAGTGAACAATACAAATATAAAAGAGCAGTAAAACAGATTTAAATATTCAAATCCTGTTGATGAATACAGTGTACAGAATAAGTTTGCTGTAAGACAGACATTAGGTTAAAAAAGAAAAAAATATATATACACACATACATACACACATCCGTACATATATATATATACATATACATACATACACACACATACACACATACCCATACTCATACATACAGTATATAAAAACATATTAAACTACACATTGACACAAGTGAGACACAAGTGGCAGCACGGTTGGATTGAGGGAAGATAATACATATTCTTATTAATGCTGACATGTCTGATGTGTTATGAACCAGTTTTTAATTGCCAATTGCTTACACACTAAAAGTAATTGGTTAGACAAAAGCATCAAAACCTTAAACTTTTGTAACCATGCCTTAAACAAAGGCGCCAAAAGTACTAACACGTTTTCTGCTTTGCACTTTGTTTGCAATTCTGCAACTCACTTCTTGCAAAACACTACACTTACAAGAATGAAAACTCTTGCAATCATTGGGAAAACACTTCTCTTCAAAATGCAAAACACTATTTGAAATTGGCAACAAACCCAAAAACGTGATCACCTTGGGTGCTGTCATTAGTCTTCAAGGAGTTCTCCATCACCATGCCACTCTAGGTCTCTACAATTACTGCACACATAATCACATTTCTGGATCCACTACATAACCTAGTTGTTCAGGACGGACCACAGCAGCCCAGGTTTGTTGTCATCTGGGATAATGTTAGTTTCCACCAGGCTGCTCTGGTCCAGGACTGGTTCACCAACCACAATACTGGAACTTCACGGTTGTATACTTGACCCCCTACTCCCCATTTCTCAATCTGATTGAGCCGTTGGAAAGTGTACGACGGCCAACCACATCCCCACATGCCTCTTCCACGAACAATGGAAGAGGTGTGTGGAGACATTGAGGTGGGGTCAGTCCATTGTGTTTTTTTTTTGTAAAAACCTGAAATGGGAAAAAGATTAACTGTGTTTTTTCTGAAGCCTTTGTATTTTTGCATGCATTAAAATGTAAGTATGTTCTGTACCGAAACAATCTTTTACAGAAGCCTGTATGAGAAAATAGGTATAAAAAGTACTGAAGAGATCAGTGTTTTGTATAAAGTACATCAGTGTGTTATTGCTGTTTTAAAAGAGCATTTCAAGTGGTGCATTTTGTTGCAAAAATGCCATTTTGAAAAAGGATTGTCACGTTTTGATTGCAGAGTTTGATATTGACTGTTATATTGCTTGTTGGAAAGCCCTTCTAGGGACTTGAGTTGCAAATTGTCTCAGGCTACAGTGTGCAGACAGGAGCAAAATGGCGTGGTGAAGATGGGTCTGCACAATTAATGGATAGTATCATTTTCGAGGAGTGGTTTCTGCCTATCACACTTATTGCTTTTCATACATTGACCTGTACATAAATAAGTAAAGTGTATTTTAAATGTTATTGCCCCTATCCAAAAATTATCATTGGATATAGACTATCGTTTTGGCTTTAAAGCAATGCATAGCGGGTACATCCTGCTCTTTATGCTTCTCTCACAGCATCCCCATACTCATTATTTTTGACTGCTCCTTATGAGGGGCCCTTATAGCTCCTACATAATATCCTGCAATGGTGGCGACAGAGAGCTGCAAAATGAGATTCTCTCTCTCCACCAGGGCTACATCCCATTATCTGGGCGGAGAAAGAGGGAGAGAGGGTAGACCTATCCACCACACTGCCTCTCTCTGTTCTCAGCCACAACTCCTCTGAGCAGTAACCGGCTAGACAGATATCCTGATGAGAGGAGGGGAGGATCTTTCAGAACAAAGCGGAATATTTTTATTTCATTTCATCAATTTGTGATAAATTGGATTAGGCCTGATAGGTTGCGTTTCTGTTGTTTTTGGACTTCGCTTCCTGCTTCTTTGCCTTGTTGCACTACAGGAGCTCTCATTGTGGCTGGAGCGAGGATCCCCTCCTTTTGTGTTGCTCTGCAGTTGTTTATTCACACTCCAACTTCTGCCTCCTGTTTCCCCGTATAGGAGGTTTTATTTCAGTTTTCATTGTTTCGGCCTAAACGGAATGAATGACAAAAACAAAGGGGGTTGATGTCCATAACTCTCCGACTCACCTCGTCTTCGCCTCGCCCAAGGAACGGAGACTCCATCTCCGACAGAAGATGGAAAGCGGAGGCGGGACAGAGGGCTCGGACAGTGGGCAGACGCAGCACGCGGTGCCCGGGCAGCAGCAGCCAAACCCCCGGCCTGAAACTGCGGAGCTCTCTGCAATGGTGTCCGCTCAGCCTCCGGGCGAGAAAAAGAAGAAGATAAACCGGGCACCGTCCCCGGCCAGACCGAAGGATGTACCCGGTTGGTCGCTTACCAAGATCCGCGGAGGGATTGGGACCCCAACCCTGAGCGTCAAGCCGGGAGCCATCAACTTGGGTAGCCGCATTTCCAGGCGCAGTCCCGTGGGAAGTCTTGCTGGAAAGGACGGTAAAGCGGAGAAGAGCGGTGGTGGCAAACCGGCGGGCAAATCCTCCTCCTGCGCCGCGTTGTCGAAGACGGCCAAGGCGACCAAGAGCACCGGAGGTCGGAGAAAGGTGTCGGACGCCAGCATAGGATCCGATGATTTATCTAAGGACTCTGGCTGCGCCATCGGGAAGCTCTCCCCGACCGACAGTAGCTCCGAGCTATCGGACTGCGCCTCTGAGGAAAACAAGCTTTCCGCGGACGCTGTGAGCAGCGACGCCGAATCGAGGAGCAGCCGGGGCGGTGGGCCGGACGGAGACAAGCCACTCAGAGCTAGCCAACAAGCCGCCGCCAAGACCACCTGCTCCTCCGCGGAGAGGGACTACAAGGACCGGCTCTCCCTGGGCGTGGAGACTGGGGAAGGGAGCATATCCCCCGGCGAGGAGCGGTCGGTCACCTCGTTTGACAGCAGGGTACCTGCCAGCACATCCCTGGCTTTCTCAGACCTTACAGAGGAGTTTATGGACGGCATGCATGAGGAGTTTGTCCGGGAAATAGAAGAGCTTAGATCTGAGAATGATTACCTCAAAGTAAGTCCAATAGGCCTATATACATGATGTCAACTATGTGTTAATTAGAATTTCCCTTTGGCATTTTGCTTTTAGTCCATAAATCTTTCTGTCAGAATCATGTTTTTCTTTTTTATTATCTGTTGGGTTTATTTACCAGTTCACTCTTACTTGTTTCCCAGTTTAGATAGCCTTTGGATGTCATCAAAGGCTACACACTACAAGGATGATGATGATGTTTTGAATAGAGAGAGTATCAGTAGCACAAGAGCAAAACATGCAGCATTGTAGCCTCAGAATGGATGTTTCATATGGAATATCTGCATGAGCAATAGGAAATGTGAAATATTGCAGGTGTACTTTAAAGAGTAAGATATAATGTGTGGATGTAGTATTTTGGGCAGATAGTGGCTTTTCAACATAATTTGGCAGCCAGTGTTGTCAGTTGTGTTTCCCCCAACTCACATGATGGAGGTGAGGATGTCATTTTACCAGGGGTCATCAGACTCTGAAGCCTGCAGTGAAATATAACTCTGCCTTGCTGATAATATACCAAGGTATCAGATGAGAAATTGATCAGTAAGAAAAATCAGTAATTTTTGTTTTTACACAAAATGGTCAAAATCATGTATTCTGAAAATTTGACATCAGTACAAAAATGTCCATTGTTCTGTCAAACTGACAAACACCAAAACATCAGCACTCAAAACAGTAACCAGAGAATCACTGCACCATCATCAAGTCCTCACAGTGGGATTGCATGTCATCAGATTTTGGTACTAAAAGCATCTCTCAGCTCCCACAGGTACGCAGGCAGTGGGATGTAACGTGTATCCACCGGTGGAGCAGATCCATCCAGCCTTGAGAGTGATTGATTAGGCGAAAGAGCAGTTATATTAGCATGTCCCTAAGCACTATATGGCAGTTACCAGACATGCCAATAATTGTCAGAGATTGATTGTAGAGGGTGATTGATCCACAGTCTAAACAGGAGGACCACCACTTCTTTTCTCAGGGAGCTCTGCAACAGTGTTGGAGAATTTAGATTATTGGTGGACCTTCACCATGTAGATGGCTCCACACAGCAGAAGGGTTTCTTATTTATAACTATGGTGACGTGATACATTTTAAATCACCCCTGCTGCTCTTGTAAACACAAGCAATGATGCCTTAAGACATGAAATGACAATTCTGAAAATACAAGGAATAATCGTGATTGATATCATCATCATGATATTATTCCCTAGATTGTTACTTTTAGTTATGCTAGCCAACAAAACAATTAGGATTATTGCTCCACATTGTTATGTAGTCCTGATTAGTGTTCAGTAGTTGATTTTTAGCCATTAATCAAGCAACATTTTCAAACATTTGCCGGTTCTAACTTCTCAATTGTGAGGAGTTGCTGCTTTTCTTTCTTTTACATCAATGTCAATTGAATAGCTTGGGTTTTGGACTGTTGGTAGGGACAAAATTGAGCAATTTGAAGATGTTTTTCACGATTTTCTGATGTTCTCTACACGGAAATAATCATTAGTTGTTGCCCTAGGTCTGATTACATGTGCTGTCCGTCAAAAAACATGATTTATCGAAGTCTTTTCAGATGTTAAAAGGATTCACAGGCCTGCTTTCTCACTCTCACTCAGCTGCTGCCTGAATATATAGGACAGCATGTAACAGAGCTACCTTATTGGACCACCCCAAAGCCTCATGGGAGGCCTGTGGTTGTGTCTGTTTTTGCAGCTGCGAGGAACACCTGGTTAGTAATCAGAAGATGAAAACAACATGCTGCTGTGGTGTCAGGCTCCCCCCTCAATCTCTCGCTCTGTGTCCGATTTTTTTCTAGATCCATCTTCTAATCCACACTCTCCAACTCCGCACACACAATGTTCATCCTTTTTCTCTGACATGCAGACTTTATGTCTGTCTATGTTCGACTATAGCATCACGTAGTGCATATCAATAGGCTGACTGTTTGTTGGTGCAGACTGTGTGACATTTAATCTGTAATAAAAGATCAAGACAACAGCTGCTGAAATCTCTGTAATTATTAATTAAATTTCATCGCGTACAATGTTTGTGCTCAACATGTTGAAGCTGTAAGAGAACATGGTTGGTACACAGTCAAATCTTCCAGCTACCTGCATCCCTTATTACGTATAGCTAGGCAACATGCCAACAGCAGTTTGATTGTCTGTCATTCCTACCATCCACACACCATGTTAAAGCAGCTCTCGCTCAGCAGGAACCCAAACAAATAATTAAATTATCACTTGGGTCCACATGCTGCGCTTAGACATGATAAACAGCATGTAGGTCTTTACTGCTGGCCTACAACTTGACAGAGTCACAAAGTTGAGCCTTTCTTTTTAGGAATCTCTGTCCTGTGACTACAATTTAAGATAATAGTTGAGCATTTGTGCAGGCTTGGCTTGTATACATGACTGTGTCAGCCTAGTTACTCACTCATATCTTTCAATATTCACAATATTTTACATTGCAAAGAATTGCCATGGTAGTTAATAGCGTGGCAATTTATTCTCCTGTATTGTTTTGAGGCAGTTCAGAATCTTGAAGTCATTGTAAATGCTTTATAATCACTCAGATTTTAAGGCTATTTTATTCTCTGGTATTTTGACACTACAAATACAAGAGGATACTACACATGACAGACTCATGATGGCAGCTATTGTGTTTATGTGTCATGCTTCCTTCAGTAGTCTCGGTGGCACTGCCTGGTTAAACAAACATGAAACCCATCCACATCCACTGTGTTTATTTAAGACCATGGCCCATTTCCAGCTTAGCTTAGCACAAAGACTGGAAAAGACTGGATGGGGATAACAGCTGGCCTGGTTCTGTCCTACAGCAGGTAGAGGGACCGTTATCACAGCAGATGTTTGTGAGCTCTGCTTTCTAACATTGCCCAGTCTGGCTCACTTAAATATAACAGCTGATTGGTTGATTCAATCTCCTGACTGGCCGACTGCTCACATGACAGCAACAATCTTCCCTTTTTCTTTTTTAGTTAGCTGTGTAAAGCAGGTCAGCGGGACATCTCTCTCTTTCTCTTAGTCTCTCACCGTATTAACTTGTGATTCCCTCGTTTCGTGTCCTCACATTCTCGCTTTCTGCTGTCTTGTTTTATCTCCCTCCCTGTCTACATTTCTTTCATGCTCATGATGTTTTTACCATCCCTGGTTTTTATATTTCTACCCCTTTTCTTTTCTCTGTCCTTGGCTCCATTTTCTTTTCTGCCATTTTCTTTCTTTTCTTTAATTCTGTTCTTTCTGTTTCTGTCTTTCTTTGTTTCTTTTTTTGTTTCCTCCCCTTTCCATTTCATTCTCCCATTTTCTTTATTTTCAAATCCTACCTTCCCTTTATTAGGGATATTTCTTTCCTTTCTTTCTATTTCTTTTCCTTCACTTCACGTTCTAACTCTTTCCTCTCCCATCGTGCCTTTCCTTTTACCTTTCTTTTTCCTGCTTTTTTAAAAATGTCATCTCTGCCTCTCTCCTCTGTATTGCAGATGTGCAGCACAGTGGTCTGTGTTGTGCAGATTGCTCCTTGCTGCAGTCTATTTCAGCTTGATCAACAAACCTCTTTACACACACACACACACACACACACACACACACACACACACACACACACACACACACACACAGACAGACACAGAGTAATGCAGAGGATAGTCATGCAGAGGCTGACCCACATTCTCCACTGTAGTACATTTTGACAGCACTACTACTCTACTACAGCCGCTTGTACTCCTTATTTTGCTTACACATCCCACACAACACACATTGCACACTCTTGGAAGCACACCGTTGTGTAACACCCCACCTGCTGTCCCATAAAGACCAGCAACCCGACTTTTTCTGGTGGGGTGTGGTTCATTTCAGTGCAGCCACACTCGCTAATACAAGAGCTGCACCTTAAATGTGTTTTAAAGTAATGATGCAATTCATGGTGTCAGGCTGAAATGATTAATTTGTGTCCATGATGTCTAAGAGAGGTAGATAACAACACTACTGTAAATTAAGATCACATACTGGCTGATTTTTGAGTGGCAGTTCATACCTTTTTGAAAACGTTTGTTTAGATTTGACTTCTTTACTACTTATTTTACTACTTATTTTTACTTCATATTTTAGAGTGTAGGAATTTCTTTTACTTAATGTCAACTTCCCTGCAGGGATTGCTAAGAGTTTCATCTAAGGTCATCTTTGACCTCCTGGGTGGGAGAGAGAAAGGAGACTCAATACAGTATCATATTATGTTACTTAGTACGCCATTCTGCTACTAGATCATGTAGATCTCTATTTCTGATGGTCCCTTTTTATCTGACTTGAGAGGATATTACACAGCAGTTCATTTAAAGAAGATACTAAGTGTTGTAATAGCTATCCTGATAATAAGGATGATTTAGACAAAGATATGACTGCTAATGATAGCGAGCAGCGATTGATGGGATGGATTATGAACAAGGTTAATGGATGATGATTTTTTGATGATTGTCTTGCATCTATGACAAAGATGCTAAAAGCTCTAATGACTCTGATTAAAGGCCCCATGGCATGAAAATGTCACTTTATGAGGTTTTTTAACATTTATATGCGTTCCCCCAGCCTGCCTATGGTCCCCCAGTGGCTAGAAATGGTGATAGATGTAAACCGAGCCCTGGGTATCCTGCTCTGTCTTTGAGTAAATGAAAGCTCAGATGGGCCGATCTGGAATCTGCTCCTTATGAGATCATAAGGAGCAAGGTTACCTCACCTTTCTCTGCTTTGCCCGCCCAGAGAATTTGGCTCACCCATGAGAGAGAGAGAGAGAGAGAGAGAGAGAGAGAGAGAGAGAGAGAGACATCATGCCTTTCAAACGAGCGAAGTGGCAGTTGGTCAAGGCCACACCCCCACCCTCCACCTTGCCCCCCTCTCCTCCGCAATAGCTACAGATACAGAAATGGCACATACTAAGGAAAGCTCATTGTAGGACTGGCTCTAGTGGCTGTAATTCTGCACCAAGGCAGAATTTCGGGAAAGAGACTTCAGATACAGTATTAGGGGACTACTAAGGTCTATATAAAAGCACCCAAAGAGCACCATGTCATAGCCTTTAAACATTAAAGGATTCCCTTTCTGGTCCACATATGTGCACATAATGCTGTTGACACTTGGAGTTACAGTCAGTTAGAAGTCTCTACAACACATAACATCTCTTTCCCCTGCTGGCTGATATCAGAGGAGTATTGTTAAAATGATAGATTTACTTATACACTCTCTCTTCTCCACTTTCTCCAGGATGAGATGGAGGAGTTGCGGTCTGAGATGCTGGAGATGAGGGACATGTACATGGAGGATGACGTTTACCAGCTGCAGGACCTACGGCAACAGCTGGAGCAGGTACAACTGTGGGATGACAGACCGACTAAGTGAAAGCACGCTCGATATCCTGATTTGGAACTTTAAATGTATAAAACAGGCAGAGGCTGCAAAATGTTTTGAAACAGGCAGTGTCATCTTTGAGCAAGAGGTGTGACACAAGGCCAGGTGCATTATGGATATCGCATGTCTTCTTTGGAATTTTAATGGCTGCTGCAAGGCGAATCTTCCTTGAAGGCGCTATAACATGAAGCAAAGTAACAAAAAGGGCTTTGACAGATGACACATAACATCATCCAAACAAATGCTTCTTTTTCTTAGGCTAATAAGACCTGCCGCATCCTGCAGTACCGGCTGAGGAAGGCAGAGCGACGCTCTCTCCGCGTGGCCCAAACAGGGCAAGTGGATGGAGAACTGATACGAACGCTGGAGCAAGACGTCAAAGTAAGTGTTGGTGTGTTTTGAGAGAGAGTGATTGAAATGGCTATATGGAACTGTGTGTTGCACTGGAAGAGGTTCTAAAGTTGTGTCTCAGCTTCACACAAAAGATACAGTATTCTATATGGGAAGCAGGATAGAGAAAGTGAGATCTGGAATAAGATGTCATAGTGTGGCTGTAATCTATTTCACTGATTTTGAAGTACATAGTCTCTATTCCCAAAACATTGAGCTCAATAGATACAAAAAATAGCAAGGAAGCTTATATACCTTCTACTAAAAGTCTTCGTCCTCCAGAAATCAAAACTCAGTTTGTGTGTAAATGTTTAAAAATAGATATGTTATCTTAATCTGTATAAGGCCACTCTCAGCTAGGCATTTTGTATTCTTCTGTTAAATTGTATGTACATAAAGATCCACTTGTGTCAAAACTTTCATTTAGGTTCTGCTATTCCAATTTTGCACAAAAGCTAGCAAAGATGATCTGAATAGGAAAATCCTAGGGGGGGGGGGGGGAACTCACCTTTTTGGGGCTTGTGCATACACATTTGTGTATCTGGAGTGCCTACTAACCCACAAACTAGTCAGGTTTTTGTGGGCTGCCTACATCAGACAAAATGGGATTTAACTAGCCATTCAGATTTGCTTTAAAGACTTTAAATATGTAATTGTTGTTACATACATGCTGTGTTTTGGATGTATTTTTTTTACATATTTTGCAACCGTTCTTTTGACCCTTCTCCTTCACACTGTTAAAGTCACGAGAATGTGGTGAGGCCAGGCTTCCTCTAATTTGTTTAAGGAATTTCCCTGTTTAAAATATATATACTGTATATACTAATCATCACACTGGCTAAGAAACACTGAACGCCGCATTAGGACTCTCAATTGACCTCACACATTAACAGGCATACACAGATTACTTCAGAAACCAGCATTCCATCTCCACAAACACACGTGTGCAGCAAATGTACATACAGACAACGCTCTCTTTAACTAGCGTTACAGGATGCATACACACTAGTCATCCCAATCACTTAAGGAATTCCGGGTAAAGGCCGGTTATACCCAACAAACTGACAAAGTGAATGCAGGGTAAAGCTTCTGTGTGTTTTGTCACGGTGACCCTGGACTATATGGGTACACTCTGTCAAATTCACAGCGTTCCGCCAACATTTTTTCATGTGATAGAGGATACAATGAGGCCTTTATACCCTAAGAGAGAGAGTGTGAGACTGTGATGTCACTCTCCAAGGGCTTTCCGCCGGCTGTTGCTGTCTGTCTCTCCGCTGCTGTCTCACAATCTGGTTGTTTTGGAAGGAAGGAAGGAAGGAGGGAGAGAGAGAGAGGGAGGGAGGGAGAGAAAAGGATGAGTGTACATCCTGTGTTTCTGAGCGTGGAAAAAAAGGGGATTGGTCACTTTTTGAAAATTCAAATCAGCCAATCAGAGAGGGAGGATGACACAGGGAGGAATACATAGAGAAAAAAAAGAGAAATGCAAAAAAGAGAGAAACTAAGAGAAAGAAACAAAAAGAAACAAACAAAAATAGAGGAGGGGAAAACAAGGTATTCAGGAAGGATTAGTTGATTTGAATGGAGGTCTGACTTGAATTTAAATCTTTTGTAAAAAATGGTAGTGATGGGATAAGGAGTGGGAGAATGAGGTCAGATATAATGGAGGAAATAGAAAGACAAAACCTTTAAAAACAAACAAGTGAGGTCTGTATCTGTTGGCTGCATTAGCAAAGAAGGGTCATAAACACAAGATACTAACAACATATACGCTGCAAGGAGACAAACCTGACCTCTGTCACAACACATGGTGATTGTGTCGTCTTGCCGCCAGAGCCAAGACTCAGACAAAAGGTCAAGTTGCACCGTATGTGTGTCTGTGTGTGTGTGTGTGTGTGTGTGTGTGTGTGTGTGTGTGTGTGTGTTAATCCCATGCTAAGCTTCTCTTTTGCCAGCCTCTTACAGTCACTCCACTGTTTATTCTGGTGCCTTTTATCATTAGCCTTATAAAACCAGAAACTCAATCCAGCCTCTGTGACTCAATATTGATTCAGCTCTACAGGAAAATAACTCAACTAGCAGTAAAAAATGACAATGACTGTAAACAGTTGGGTGTGCTTAGTGTCTTTAACTCAAGTATGACATGAGTATGAATAAAAGTAGCAGCTGTAAAAGCTGTGGATTTCTGGACATCCAAATCCTCCATCTGTCGCCAACATACTATTTGTTGTGATGCTAAATGCTAGTGCAACTCGTTGAGTTGGGCCCACGACGCCGAGAATGCTTTACCTGCACCCACTCCGCTAACAGCAACCAGCTAACAACATATAAAGACCATTAGCATGTTGCTATCACTGGCAGCACGCTGCTCAACCCAGCAAGTTACCAGCCAACAATCCTCTTCAGCTACCTCACCTTAGCAAGCAGCAAAGCATACGCTATTATCTACCACATCACCACATCACGTAAAGCTAACTTGCATGCTAACAGTACGTTAACTGCTTCTGCTTTGTATAGTAGTACAGATTGAGAAACAGAACGCAATTTAGCAGTTGTTAGATAGATTCCAAAAGGCATTTCTTTTACTTTTGTGATTTATTTTCAGAAATGATGGGAGTTTTGTTTAAGTTGGATGTACTCCAGTTTGTTGTCTAATGAGCAGACACTTGCAACCAGGATTGATGGAACAGGTGGCTGGCTAGCGTTAGCTTTCCACCTAGCTAGGTTAGCTATACTCCAGCCCCCGTTTGCATTTCACCGTTGAGAATGTCCCCCCCGTGATCGCGGCTGCTGCCCACTTTGGCCGCCGCTGCTGCCCACTGGTCAAACTAACCTGTACGGAGGGCTGCAGCAACCGAACAGCAAACTCTTATTTCCGAACATTCATCTCTTCCCCCGCCCACCGAGAGCCTGTGGTCTACTAAAGTTTCCAGTGTCCCACTTCGCTGTTAAGCGTATTACTGCCCTCCAAAGGTCAGATTTAGATCGAAATTCTCACACACTCACATCTAAGCCTACACACGTCAAATACACAGGAATGATTCACATCGGCCCTATTCATCGGCCCTATTTTGACATCGGAACAATACTGATGTGTAAAAAAATGACCATATCGGCCGATATTATATCGGCAGCCGATATATCGTGCACCACTAGAAGGAACTGATACCTCTAAAATTACTCAAATCAAACAATATAAGACGGGAAAAACATTCTTTGCTTACAGATCATAGACAGATGCAACCTGAATATTTGGTTGCAAGTCCACATTTTTTTTGTATTTAACGGTTCCCTGGCCAAAAAAGTTGGGAACAACTGATTTAAGCCCTTTAGTTGTGATAAGTGCAAATGGCTGCAGAAAAGGATGCGATGTGATGAAAGCAACTTTAACTTTATGCTCAGTTTTTTTTTAAATGATTTTAAATGATTTTCACTTGCATTTTATGTCCTCAAATACCCAAAAGTTTTTGATTCCTGCTGCAAGAAGATGCTGATTGCCAGACTCTACACTAAATGAGCCATTCTTGGAATGAGTACAAGTCTAAAAACGCTTAATATAATACAAAGTGGGGAGAAATAATTTGGGATAACAGGCAAATGACTTGGTGACTATTACGCTGATTACTGAAAGTCCCTCAGGGAAAACAATAAATGCCCTTGTTATACGAGGCAAATGTGCATTTTGGGCGATGACATGGTGTTTCAAAAATTCTTCCTCACTGTTTGAAGGTAAAGTCCTGCTGTTGGACACGTTATAGTCAAACTTGACCGTGAACTCACTGAGCTGCTCTACACTAAGCTGCTTTATAAAAGTAATTGGCTTAACTGCTGTTGATGCTTTAAGGCCCTGCTGTTATGACTCAGTTACGTACAAATGCACACAAATTGGCAAAAACAGACGTGTGTGTGTGTGTGTGTGTGTGTGTGTGTGTGTGTGTGTGTGCACTATGGCTGTCAAACTCTCCATGAGAATGTCTGACATCATTTCCTGTCCTACTCACACACTTCTCTCATTCCCACAGGCTACAGACATCTGGATACACACACATACAGAGGAAATAGTTGTTAGGATTCTCATGATGTCAACACAGCAGTTGTACTTCACCTTATCTCCAGAGAGAATCAGTTGTGCATTCGCCTTGAAGGGCCAACTATAAACTACCCGACTACACCGAAAATGTGTTTGCTTGTAGTTTGAGTGAACACATCCTTTAAAAGCATATCCAACAGTTTGGAAAATATGTTTGTTTTTTGTCTCATAAGGTAATATAGATAAAGTTTTATCTCTTTGCCTTCAGGAGAGTGGTCCAGGACGTGTTTAGCATAGCTAGTTGCTGGTTGCCCAAATAAGGAGAGAGCACAGACCACTACAGCAGTGGCTGTAAACCAGGACAGCTTCATGGTACTATAACATTTTTGCTACACGTGCCACCAGTGTACAGTCAGTGCTATTGGTAATGTAAACATT
Organism: Perca flavescens; assembly: GCF_004354835.1. Lineage (NCBI taxonomy): Eukaryota > Metazoa > Chordata > Actinopteri > Perciformes > Percidae > Perca > Perca flavescens. The sequence continues at coordinate 26,035,915 of NC_041337.1, forward strand.
ATTTATACAGTGAATAAATGTCATTATTTAGGTAGTCCATTGTTTTTAATACCATGCCCAAACATTTCTACTTGTATTGTCCTTTTTGCTTGGCTTCGGAGCTTGTCTCAGTTTTTTCCACCCACCCACCCTTCCATGACCATACCATCTCTATTCTATAGATACATCATCTGTTGCTACTGCAGAGTGTAGTGTAGTGTAGTGTGTGTGTGCGTGCTTCCTGTATATGTTCTTATGAGCTTTCATCATCCTACCTCCCTTACAGTAACATATAGCATATACTGCTATAGTTGAGGACCCTTATTGAGATAATAGATTCACTAGCGTCTAACCCTAACCTTCACAACTACATGCCCAGCTCCAAGTCTTAATTTTCAGAGAGCAAAGACATTTGAAAGAAGTAAGAATTGGACCTCACTTTTCAAAAAGGTCCTCAGGTTTTATTCTCAAACTGGTCCTCACAAAGATAGAAGCACAGCTTACACACACACACAGTCATTAGATTAGAGTTTGAAAGCAGAAGTATCTGGTAGATTTATCTGAACAGGGCCAGCTCCCAGCCTCATCTCCATATGGTGTGTGTGTGTGTGTGTGTGTGTGTGTGTGTGTGTGTGTGTGTGTGTGTGTGTGTGTGTGTGTGTGTGTGTGTGTGTGTGTGTGTGTGTGTGTGTGTGTGTGTGTGTGTGTGTGTGTGTGTGTGTGTGTGTGTGTGTGTGTGGAGAGAGAGAGAGAGAGAGAACATTGGATTCTGTTTATTTCTTGTTCTGTATGAGCTCCAGTAAAGTCTTCCACACACACAAAACAAACACACATCCCAACCCTCACTATTGCACACTGTAGGAAGTAACGTTTCCATGCAAGTATCAATCATTACATCCCTGTTCCCAGTAGGAAGTGTGGTTTCCACTTGTCTCTGTGTTATAGCCTGTTTGTCATAACCAGTATTAGCTATAGTACAGTATTAACTATAAATAAAGATTTAATTTAAATGTTATTTGTGCCAATATAACCCTTTGATGGTTTGAAAGATAACTATAGGAAAACATTCTTTGATGGAGGAACACCGTTATTAGATTTATAACAGTATGATTTACTTTTACAAGTGAAAACGATAAAGAATAGATGATTTTGACAAATGTAACACTATGCAACACAAGCTTGGATGGAGTTACTGGTGTGTAAACATCCCCATAAATTGATAAGGAAAACAATCAGTAGCCCTATCAAGTACTACTGCAAATACTGTTACTATATAGTACATAATGCTTGATATCATAGTAGTGCTATGATATCAAGTACTGTATCTACACCACTGGATAGATGCCACTATGTACAGTATCTCACAAAAGTGAGTACACCCCTCACATTTTAGTAAATATTTCATTATATCTTTTAATGGGACAACACTGAAGAAATTACACTTTGCTACAATGTAAAGTATTAAGTGTACAGCTTGTATAACAGTGTAAATGTGCTGTCCCCTCAAAATAACTGAACACACAGCCATTAATGTCTAAACTGCTAGCAACAAAAGTGAGTACACCCCTATGTTAAATTCGCATAGAGGCAGGCAGTTTTTTATTTTTAAAGGCCAGTTATTTCATGGATCCAGGATACTATGCATCCTGATAAAGTTCCCTTGGCCTTTGGAATTAAAATAGCCCCACATCATCACATACCCTTCACCATACCTAGAGATTGGCATGGGGTACTTTCCATAAAATCATCTCTCAATGCAAATCAAACCAGCTATTAGGCTAACCGACTAAACCATGCCAATCTGTGAGGTGTGTACTCACTTTTGTAGGATACTGTATGTATGTATACATGAACGGATGGATGTACGGGATGATGGCTGTTCATATTGGAAGTGAGATTACACTTTTCCAACTGCCAATTGACATGCCAAGGATTGTGGGAATTCATCACATTCCACCTCTCTGTCACCTCCCTCTCTCTCTTCTCTCTTTATCCAAAGATAGATGGATAACAGCTTGTACTGGAACAGCTGTCACGCCACTGGCCCTCTCTTTCTCTCTCTCTCTCACACACATAATGGTTTTATATATAGACACGGAGCATATTGCTTGTGATGTAACATCCTCTAAATGGGTGTTGAGAGGCCAGATTTTTGGACGAATGTCAAAAAGGTCAACAGGATCAAAAGTAACCAACGCCAGTGCTACAGTACCTCAGAGTTACTCACAGCCTCCTGCAAAATCCTGCAATTCTTTTGAGCAAACTTGAAGTTAAAGTTTTTATAGTGCTCCAGGGCTGTAAAACTATTTCTTGTTTTGAAATGATGACAGCGCTCACACAAAAACAGCAGTGATAAACTGATGCAATGTGAGGCTTTTGCAGGAAATCCACAGTGTGGATGAGAGAGATAAGTAGAGAATCAAAAATGTGTTCCAAGTTGTCATTGATTATTTTATATGCTGAATAAAATTTTGTCATCTGTCCCGCTAACCAATGTATCTCTTTAGTTGACCACCACTCTCTGCCAGGCACATTGTAATCAGAAGCTAATGTTTCCCAAGAGTTCAGCATCTTCACATATAGAACTATAGAGGATGTTACAGAAGCAGAGGTGGAAAGTAACTATGTAGATTTACTCCACTATAATTTTGTACTTTAAGTATTTCCATTTTGTGCAGCTTTATACTTCTATTGTACAATGTTTAAAAGGGAAATATCACACTTTATTTTACCCTGCTGCATTTATCTTATGGCTGTATTTAGACATGATGCCGATAAAGACTACATGCAAAAAAGTTAATAAAATATGATATATTGCAAGAGGTTAAACCCAACAAGTCCTCCAAACCATACATACCAAATATGAGTGTTTCATTAATTAGTGTCCCTAGTGGCGGCAGGAAATGGAACCCACATCCTCATACCTAGGTGCTGCCTAACAAAATAAATGGGTCGTAATTGCTGCTTGTACATAACGACCTATGGGGTTGTTTTTGATTCGAGGACAGTCTCGTTAAATCACACAGTATAACAGAATAACAAATTATAAACTTGGCGCCATAACCAGGAGTATTTTCTTTATTGTTCTAATACTTAAGTGAAAGATATGAACACTTATTTTATCACTGAATACAAGATCCTTTTTCATTTGTTGTTCATGTGTTGCAACAGAAAATGTAATAAAACCTGTCCAATCTGTACGGAGACAGAGCAGCAGTCTATTTTTTGGTTTGTCAGCCATTTAAGAACCATCGGTGTGATTGTGAAATATTCAAAAACACTCCTTATCTGTCTGCGCAACTACGAGCTGATTCTGCAAGAACTCTCCTCTGTGATAAACTGAGAGGTTCAGCTGAACAGCCGGTAGTCGATAAGTCTACAGGGAGCCACACTTTGTAAGCATATTTCCTAGCTCATTAAAAAAAAACAATATAGTGACCTCCAAGGTTGACTGTAAGCCTTCAGATGCTTTTCAGTTTCAGTGGAGTCATCGTCTGTGATTTGATGAACATGCAGGCCTAAGCCACTATAGAATGCTGAGGTAATAAAACTGCAGATTGAAGGAGTGTTTCTGTCAGATTTAGCATCAGTATAAATGGTTATGTTCTTATTTTACTTGACAACGGAATGGCTAATCCACTGCAGGAAGCAAAAATACTCTGAGATAGACAAAAAAGCTTAGTGATAGAGCACCCATGAATAGGTTTGTGGTTACAACACATATTCAACAATAAAATTGTTGATGTTCTTGGTAAATAAAAAAAAAAAATACCGGGCAATACCATGGCAAAATCACTTGAAACACTTTTAGCCACAAGTTACATTTTAAAACAACAAATATCTGCTGCTGACCTGCTGCTGGAATTTCAAGCAGAGTGGCTCTGTGTTTGTTGCTGTCGCTTCAGAGCAAAAACAATTGATTTCAAACCCCATCAGGGCTGACTGAAGCATGTTTCCTCCCACACCAAAAGACATTAATGTTTCAGTACAGTAGGTGTTTTTCTGTCAGTGCTCTGAGGCAACACTGGAGTTGTCCCCCAGGTGCTGTGCTGTTGCTGCCCACTGCTCCTAAACTGACGAGCTCCTAAACAGAGTTTAAATGTACAACGACAACTTTCTAATGCTCTGACATTTCAGAAAAAAAAGGTTAGTTTGTAAATACAACATTTATCTGGGGCGTCTGGTTAGCTCACATGGTGGAGCCTGTGCCCCATGTACAGAGGCTCAGTCCTCGCTGCAGCGGCCGCGGTTTCAGTTTCGATCTGCGGCCCTTTGCTGCACGTCATTTCCCCTCTCTCTACCCTTTCATGCCTAATCTGTCCTGTCAAATAAAGGCCTAAAATGCCACAAAATAAATCTTTAAATATAACATTAAACCTGGATTGGGGACCACACAAAATGTCCTCTTATTTTAAGTTTAAAACTCTATTTGATCCACGCAAAGACAAGCACGTGCGCGCACACACACACACACACACACACACACACACACACACACACACACACACACACACACACACACACACACACACACACACACACACACACACACACACACACAGCTGCTGTTGTGTTTCCATAACGGTCATCTCTTTAACAACCTTCCTCCCTGTAGATTTTATCAGTGAGGGTTTACATGCTGCCGCTGTGTGTGCTGGATGGTTAACAGGAAGAACAAGACTGGCTGTTGAATGCAATCAAACACACAAACCACACACAGTGTACAAGAGATCTAGTTGATGACTAACTGCCACGTGTTGAATGATATTGCTGTTTGCCCCCGGGGCCTTTATTTTTGTGTGTTGTGAGTATGAGGAACAGTCAAGACATCCTTGCTCTCTGCTTCTGGTGGGTTTTTCCTACTCTCCTGATTCCATACTCTCTCTGTCGCTCACACACACACACACACACTTTCTCAGCTCGGCAGCACCGTGACTGAATGCTAATCACATCCTATAGTTCAGTTGCTGGGTAAAACCACAGCTTCAATGGCGTTAAATTCCTCCACGTTTGTCTTTAACATAGAGGAACAATACAGCATTTATTAAGTGTCAAATGCTCAACAAAGGAGTGTTGAAGAGGAGGAGCGGAGGAGAAGGTTGAGATGGAGGAGGGGAGATGAAGACCCATGCACCTGCAGTGGTAAAAACATCCCTTTTAATAAAAGCTGTTTTCTCTTTCAAATATTGATTCACCGATCAAAAGTAAGCACACAGTGTAAATCAATTACATTTTCTGTCCGATTCGATCCACATAAAGCTCCGGGGTTTTTTAGCCAGCACACATTAAGAACTCCTCTGTGTTTTAATACACAAACGGCAATGTTAAAGTGTACTTTTTATCTGCTCAAGAGAGCGAGACATACTGTATGGAGCAAATTTCCTTTTGGTTAAAGTGGTAATCTGCAAGATCCAAGAATCTTCATATTTCATCTCCATACTCCACTGCTGTTGTGTTTCTGCACCGCACCCCCCCAGCCTGCCAGTCCAATATTGTGAGCAGGACTTTGACAACATCTTCCTTTGATTTTCTGCTAATGGAATATAAAGTATATCCCATGTAATTAAGCCCCCAGGAACTATACAGCACCAGGCTGTTCAGGGATTTTAGTAAATTGCACAACCATTGCAAAAGAAGTGGTTGTAATTATTAGGCAAATCTATTGAGTTACACCTCTTTGTATTGTCCCACACTTGAGTCTACTAATATGTTCCAACAGAACATAAACATTTTTTTTTTACCACATATTCGTCCAGCCAGTGTCATTTTCAGTTGACACATAAGAGGCAGAAACATCAGTTTTGTCATGATATTCAACAAGAAACATGCAGATTAAAGAGTCATTTCTATAAATGGACTTCCTCAATATTAAATGCTAAATTAAATATAACTTCCCTCCAGATCGACACATAAATGTTTTCTGATCTGACACCACTATCAGCAGGACAACATTAATTGTCAGTGCCAAATGTAGTTGTCCTACAGTTCATATGACAGCTGGAGAAAAAGGTGGTGCGAAGGCTGCAGTGACAGCTTCGAAAACCAATAAATTATTAAAGACATCCTCAGGAAAACATCTTGACTGAGGTTTTGAATTTTTTAAATTAGAAGTCAGCAGTAGAGTGTGGAAGTTACAGTTTGATGTACGTCTTTTATGCTAACTGTCAAAATAATGCACTCAGCATGTTTACAACAGTGCTGGCATTAGGAAGGTTTGTGTTTTGACCAGCAAATAAAATTGCTGTAATGAACTGGATTTAAGTTAACCCATCAATGTCATACATTTGATTGTAAATCAGAGGATTGTAATCTAAATTTTATATATGATATAATCATCAGAAGATCTGTGACAGTTGAATAAAATTGAGAATTAGATGGTAAGTGGTGAAGTGGAAAAAATGACTGAACAAATAACTGAACAAGTATAAGGGAAATTATTGGAACTATTGAAGAATCTGAATGACACAGAGAAATTCAGGAGGAGAAAAAGAAATACACAGTACACACACACACACACACACACACACACACACACACATTAAAACATGAATTGGCGCATGGTGGAGCTCAGGGAGCCATTGGGTAGAGTGAAAGTGGGCAGTACAGAGGAGCATTGTGGGACACACTGGGGCGCACTGGTTCAAACACACACACACACACACACACACACACACACACACACACACACATGCAGATCAGACAGACATAGAAACACACATTCATATTGTGTTCAGAGAGATTTTGCAGATTAGCAGTGCCAATGTGAAACGCACGCACGCACGCAAATACACAAAGAAAATACACATGCAGACAGCAACTCACATATAATTACAATTTGTATGATGTGAGAAAATCTTTTCTCTCATACAGTGATCAAACCCGAGCTGCCGACTTCCCTCCACACTGTGTGCAGAATATACTATATAATATATTTACTAAAAGTAACATGTTCATAGAATAACACACATTATCCAGATGCAAACTTGATTTTCATATCCTCAAGGTATGTTTGTTGTATGTGTGAAATTAATGTTTTGTTGGCACTTTTCAGACGTGTTACTGGTCCACATAGTTAGAGTCATTTGGGCACATAAATTACCAAGTCATATTATTAGCAAATTATGCTGTGCTTTGAATTGACCGAGCTTTTCACCTCGTTTCCATATAATCAAATGAAAGCAGCTGGCAGGCCATTTGTGCAGAGCAGTGGTTCTGTGTTGTCACCACTTTATGTATGTTCTCACGTCCTTTTGGAGCTGGGACCAAATCAAAGTACAAACTACATAATACAATGATTGTGAATGATTAATAAGGCCTACTATCAGTAATTGTTAACATAAAAGTAGAATCTATCAACACAAAACTGTTAAATCATCAGAAACTAAAGACCTTCACCCGCAGATTAAATCAGTATTGAGGTTAATGGGGTCTAAGTACATTTATGAGCTATTGAGTGATTGATTTAACCAGGCATTTTTTTTCTAAAACCTGATCTATCCTTTTACTCAGCTCCCGATGGGAATCATTAAAGTTTCATTTCATCAAATCTAATACAGCTTTTTGGAATAAAAGCCCTCATGTTTAGTTTAAATTGAGCTTAAGCAATTATTTTAAAGCATTAAATTGACATCTATTAAAGCAAATTACCTCTTGTATCTGCATTTGTATCAAATCCTTTTCATATTCAAGTATTTTTATATAACCAAAAAGCATGGTTGAAATTCTGTTTTTAGTGTGGGAGTCAACTGAAGCATTTAGAATAATTCCAAAACTGATTTTACCGTTTTGCGATTGTCTGACACTTTCCCTAAAAATGGTGTTTTACAAAGTACAGCAGATTTTTGTGCGGGTCTCTCAACCCTAAACCCTGATGTCTAACTGTTTTTGCGTTGTGCACTAATAACGTCATGGATTTTGCTCAAATAGTAATTTTAAAGGTTTTATGCTGTTTTTATTGCTGCCTAGTTCCTAAACCTCTTTAGGCAATATTTCTCGGACAAAAAGCCCATCCAAAATGTCACTGCTGGTCTAATGACTATAATGAGGAACGTAAGTCAAGAAAAGCACACAGTGTTTCAATATTGGCTCTTAGTGTGTGCTTTGACTTCATCAATTTGTCATTAGGGCATTAAACCTGGAGATTAACCATTGGCTGGGCTTGTGTAACATGACCGCTCACTTCATGTATCATCTAATGCACTAATAAATTCAGACCAAAGATAACTAAAGCAAACAACATTACTGTTAGTTGTTGTACTTGCCTCATAATAAAGCCATTCTAATTTTGAATATTATACATTACATTATACCTGCATAAACGCCACTGAACAATAATGCAGTTATCAGTCTGGAGTTGTGTACTGTTGCATTTTGTTTCCTGTTGTGCTGTTTATATATTAAACACCAGGAAGTTGACTTTGTCCTAGTTTGACTCTTTGACATTGGAAACTTTTAATGAATAAATCCCCTCAGGGGGGAAACAATCAGACTTTCATAAGATCACATTATGTATAAAAGATCAGTTCCTGCCAGAGTGGCATTAATTATCTTTTGGCTTTATTAGATTTAAAGGGAAAAAAGTTCCTGCTGATAAAGAAGACACACTTTGTAGACTCAGCTACAAAACCAGTATTTGACTCTGGTCCTGTTTGCACTGGCAGCCTTCCTAGGACATATCTGACGCTTGAAAATGAAAGTAAATAGAGCCAAGCTTCTATCTTTTTTACCTGAACAGAGATGAGTAACATGAAAAGTAATCTCCTGAGCAATATCCCATGATGACAGTTTAAAGGTTATTGTTGTCGGCACTGGCAATAAAGATCAGTTTACTGTAAACTCCACCCTAAGTACTTTATTTTGGGGGGGAATATGAGTCATATGTCTTAGAAATCCTCTCATTTTAAGTGTGTACATGTTTGTTTCAATAGTGTGGGTATTTCAGTTCAGGCCAGTGTTTGCAAGTTTTTTTTTTTTTTTTATTATTAAGTGTCTTCTTATGACATGACTTTTTTTATGCGTCTATTTCTTTAATCCAAAATAATTTTGTCTTTCAGGAGACATTAAAAGTTACGTTACTTCAAACATTCCAATCCACCATGTACCTACAACCAAAGATTAATCCGACTTATAGTTGAATATGTGAAGCTAAATGAAGTATTCTCTCATTTAGTTCCTATTTGCTCCCATGCTGTATGTAAAGCGTTTTGCAGAATATTCATTTATTCATCCGCGCAGTTGGCACGGATGATTGTTTGACACACTGAGCTAAAATTCCTCCATCCCTCCCTCTTCACCCTCTCAGGTGGCGAAGGACGTGTCCATCCGTCTCCACAGCCAGCTGGACAGCATGGAGAAGAAGAGGAGTCGCCTGGATCAGGAGAACGAGGAGCTGAGGGTCCGACTTCAGGACCTGGAGGTCGCCAAACAGGTCCTGCAGCAGGAAATTGACAAGGTAGGATCTAAATCTCATAACTGTGCTGTATGCAGCCAGGAGAGGCCGTTCTGGGTTCAGCAGGAATGATCAGGAAAACTGAATGGGGTTTGTCAGCATGGCTGTTAAAAAAAATATGTGAATTATTTGATGTAGCTGAAAAGGCTACATCTCTAAATGCAGAGGTGGTTGGTGCAGTTTCTAGTTTTTGAGAAGTTTTCTGTGTGCCAGCAAGCTGGAATATTTCTCACAATAAACAGCATGTAGTTGTCATTCAATTCTCTGCTGTGCTTTTTATACTTGTACTGTTCTGTACTCTTGTTTATGGAGAAGATTACTATGGTCTAAAGTGTCTATTTGAGTTTGGATCAACCAGCAAATTTCAGCTAAACACTGAGGTTCAGGCAGATCCTTATTTAGCCTGTCGTACTTTAGGCCTTTTGAAGAAAACAATGTTTACTGCGCTCAGTTTCCCTGTGAGCCTCGTGAGAGCCCGTCTCTGCTCTCATCTAGTTCATGTCTGCCACTCTGCTGCCTCTCCAGGGACTTTTTTGTTTTGCCAAGTGTAGCCAATAAAGCACTGCAATGAAAAAGGGAGAATACGATTTGATGTCAGGGCCAGCTGAAATGAAAATAAAATGAAGTTGGCCTAGCACTCCTTTGAAAGGAAAATAAATAAAAAATAAGTGATGCTGGACATAGATTGGCTCTGAGTTAAGCAAGATTGACCTCTCCACTGTCTCCCTTCTGAACAATCTAATCCGAGTGAAGAGCATAAACAGGAGGCCCCATCTTTCCACCCTTTTCTCTCTCTCTCTTTTGCTTCTGCTCATTGTCTCTTTTCCTCAGTGTCTGATGGGCTGATGCTCATGACATGGCCTTGGCCCAGGACCATGCCGCTGATGTGGGTCAGGGTTGGATGGATGGCTGGCTGGCTGGCTCGCTTGGCAAGAGACTGTCTGGGTCTGTCTGCTCCGGTCTGGCTGGACTGTGTGTTCTCTCGATACAATTACCAGTTTGCTGTTTGCGGGTGGCTGGGAAAATGGAGGGACGCTCAATGTACTGTATCCCAATGTTGACTTTCCGGTGGTAGTTTATGTGCCTAAGCTAACTGATTACTTTACTTACTTTGTTGGCTTGTGTTGTTCACTAATGCCTGTAAAATGAAGCGTGAGGCAGTTTGGTGAAAATTGAATTCACCCAGCCATCACCTGTAGTCATGAGCTTTGGGTGGTGACCGAACGAATGAGATTGCTGATACCAGCAGATACTTCAGTTCCTCCTTCAACCACGCTGTCTTGATAGTTTCATCTCATGTTGATTGCAAAGAATGCATTGCATTGCCTTGCAATGTACCCTCAATGAGTACTTAATGTTGTAAGTGGTTGAAATTCTCCACCTATTATTGGGCGAGTTGATAGTATCATTTGTTTTGCATTTGCATTGCTAGTTCCAGAAGTGCACCCACTTCCAATTCCCATTTCAAAGTTGTTGTTTTTAATACTGTAGATTTATGTTATGTCATTTATTCATTGATTATGTCAGCATTGTTTGGTATGGTGGATGGCTGAAAATACTACTGTGATCATCAGCCGGCCAGTAAATGAGAGCTGTAGTGAATTCAAAACACATTGTTGTTGCAGTTGGGATTTAAACTACTGAATTAATTCGCTACATAGTGTCATTGTTAGCAGTGTACTTGCTGTTAGCAGTGGATGCAACAGAATGATTAAGCTTGTTGCTTTGATGTTTCTTAACAAAATGTGCCTTGGGAGTTGTACTTGACTTCCCTCCTTTCGGTTTTATGGGCTTGCTTTGACTTTTTAGTCAAAGAGCCAGATATTTTCTAACACAGTTGCTCATCTTGTGTACTGATGATTCAGTGTCAATCACAGCCTTGAATCGCCGTCTATTGCCTGACCATATGACTGACCCTATGACTATCATACCAAGGGCTTCTCTAATTGTTAGCTAACTGTCTACTAACATGGTTTCATAAGCTGTGTTTGGGTCTGTGTCGAGTTATGCTAACCCTTCCGTAAAGGGGATTCTTCACATAGCTGATACGATTCAGGGAACCGTGTTTGTGTGTGTGTGTCCTCATCCAAACAGGAATGCCTCACTCATCTGTGCCTCACCTTTGTACAGTATAAGCAGTAGAATTCAAGTACGGCCCAGAAATGGGAAAAATGACGGAGAGATGAGAAAAACAGCAAAGAGACCTTTAGATAGAGACATGGATGGAGACATTATTAAGATAATGTGTGTAAAAAAGAGACGAACAAAAAGGCAGAGAGACAGAAGTGCACACAGACAGTGAAGGCGTTGGTGATTCACAGGTGTAAAGGAGGTTTGTGAATTATTGATTGTGTCCTGGTGGCGGCTGCAGGCTCCAGTCTGTACTGATATCGATATTCTTTACAAAGCAGAGCTATGCGGTGTAGGGCTAGACCTTTATTCTGCCGCTGCAGGCCTTCAATATTTTACTGGTAACTGGAGAGGGATTAGTTTTTGCAAACCTTGCAAACGTAATGCTCTGTGCACAAAAACAGAAAGGTAAATATGCTATATATACGTAGCAGCTATATTTTATCTAAAGATGAACTGTGTGACCGGACACCTGGTAGCACAAATTAAACAGAAAAAAAAGGAAGCATCAATGTATATGTAACATGGTAAGCTAGGAACTGAATGTGTCTACACAGGAGATGTAGCGTGAGCATTAGCTTCAGTGCTCCGTCTGTGTCTACACAGGATGTGTTCAGGCACAATATTTAGTGTAGGTCTTCCGCATTTTGGCTGCAGTCAGAGCCCAACGCACGATCACTGCACTAACACATGTAAAACGGAAGAAATTTAAAAAAAAAAAGACATAAAAAGCATTTTTTATATGCCTTCCTGTTTCATCAGAAGTGTGTGAGACGGACGACTGAAAAACGTGGCTTTCCGTAGAGACATGCTGCAAGCTATTTGAACGCACAGATTGTTTATTTTGTTATATGTAGTATTTGCAATATGTGAAGATGTTTTACTGTTATCTTAATAAGACATTGTCTGCTGGAGTATCTGTCAATTTAGAACAACACACACATACATGTGCACACGCATGCACACACACACACACACACACACACACACACACACACACACACACACACACACACACACACACACACACACGCAGACACACTCTATTTTTTTACCATCCTTTGGATAAAGAGAATTTCAATGCAATTAAGTTGAACGAGGAGAAGGGAGATGTGCCCCCTCTTCTTAATTTTCTCTGTCCTCGTCTCCTTTTCTCCCCTCCCCAGCTCCTCCCTCCATCTCTCATTTATTATCACCTTTCTCCCTCCCTTCTCTCCTGCCACTCTGACAGAGACCAGACAGAGGAATGCTGATGCAGGGATTTCTTTATCCCGTCTCCCTCCTCTCTTTCAAAATCTCCACTCTGCCCATAGCCTCCTCCCGTCCTCCCCCTCTAATCGCCCTCTCCCTCCTCCATACCAAAGCCTTTACTCTCTCTCACTTAGACCTCTCCATTTTTGTATCTCGCACCCCCCCCCCTCTTTTCGTCTCTCTCTCTCTTCTCCTCTGCTGCAGTCATCTCCAAAACCATCGATCCATTCCAGCTGTTTGACCTTTGAAGGAGGCAAGGTTGGATTTGGAGGGAGTTCCAGAGGGATGTAGGTTAGGAAGTGTAGAAGGAGGGAGAGAAATGATCTCTGTAGAAATAGAGGGGAGGATGTATAGCGTGCTGTGTCATCTGAAGGTGAGGCCAGAGGGAAGGCTTGATTGAAGGCACGGTGGGGGAGATAATGAAGCTGAGTTTGATGTTCAGGGGATTTAAAGGATTGAATTGGAGGTTGAAGTCTTATGAATTTCAGCAGCCTGTTATGAAAAAAGGAGACACATTTGCAGGCAAAAAACAAAAACAAGTTAAACAGGTTTCTTAATCTGCAGATATTGTTTTCGTTTTTTTTTGGTTATCGCCATTTCTGCTCTCTCATGGTTGTGGCTGTGTGATTCACGGTGTGTAGTGTAAATAGACAAACAATACCAACCAGTTTGTGTGATGGTTTCTGTTTCACTCAGGGTTGACTGTGCTGTATGTGTCCTTTTGCCTCATGAATAAATATGCAATGGATAGAAGGAGGAATGATGGGGCAAAGAGGAGAATAAAGAGGGTCTGGTAATGTGTGTGCTCGTGAGGTGATCATAACCAGAATGAATGAAGGACTTTGACCTCGTAGGATGGATGATGGATAGATAAATATGCATCCAATGTGTTCCAGCTGCCGTTAACCTCTACACGATGTATCATTTTCTGTTTTGCTCACACCCTGATGATCATTTTTTCATGCTTTCCTATTTCAATCTATAGCTAGCACAGGATATGCATACAAAGACTGTGCCAACAGTCCGTTTATGTCTGCATGTTGACAGATAAAATGATAACCACCTTATTTTGCTTAATACACCCTGAAAAGCCAAGACTGATTCTACACATTGCAAATACATTTAAATGCATCAATTCAGCCAAAATGGGAATATTCTATGAACAGTATAACAAGTGCAACAACTTAACTTAAAGGCCCTCAAAAAGTATTTCCTAAATCAGCTTCTTACTATGAGGGTATACAGGAGATTTATGTAAATGTGTTTATATATATTATATATAAATAAACATAAAAATGTCAATCAAATCTGATCAAAGCACGCCCACACAGTCCTGATGAAGTAGATTCTTAAACTCTTAATAAATAATACTTAAGGATGCTTGTTTTAAAATGACTCTATTAGCTGACGTTTTTTGCAACAACATATCATCTTGGGTGTCTAAAAAATTGATCCAAATAAAATAATGAATCTATTTAGATTATTTTGTGTAAGCATTAAGTGAGCTGTTGGGATCTTACTCTTTTAACATCTGAAGATTGCATGTTGTTGTTAAAAAGTCTGCAGTTCCGTCTCTGTGCTCTATCGTTTTAAAAACCTCCTGCTTCCTTTTCAAGGTTTTTTACTTTTTATGCTGCCTAATGTTTATCAGGAGGTCATGTGCAGAACAGCACGCATCCCTTCCGGTTTAAACATGTAAGCTAATGAAACATGAAATATTGTTGTTAAGCAGTTTACAGCCCTATACACTACCTCCTATCACTATTGTTCTCTTGCCAGTCAAATAGTATTACACCTGCATTTTTAGATGCTCACACTGTGGCAAGTCATGTACTGTGTTACCAGCCTGAATCCTGGTGCTCCTTTGTTCATAGACTGCAGTAGAAGTTGACCAAAACAGCTTCTATTCCAGCTGTGGCCACACTGCCTCAAGGTGACTAAACACAAAGGAGTAACCGAGAGATGGAGAGATTAAAAGGAGGAGAGGTAGACAGATGGAGGGATGTGAAATGGAGGGATTCAAAGCAGGATGAATGGTTGGCTGAACTTGAAGTATTCCAGCCAGATAGAGAATGAGAACAGGAGGAATTAACAGAGAACAAAGAGGGGAAAACACTGAAAAGAGAAAGAAGAAAATTATACATTATGGGACTGAGGGAGAAAGAGAGAGAAAAAGAGGGGTAGTGGATTGGGGGACTGTACCATGTGCGGTCTTTGTAGGAGGGCTGCCAGTCGAGGAGATAACAGCCTTTATTGGAGAAAAAGTTCAGCGTCAGTCACTGAGGGAGAAGAGAAAAATGCAGCATGTCATTCATTGAATCTGTTTTTTCGTTCTGTCGCTCCTTTTCTATTGATGTCTATTTTTGTCTCGTTCTTTTTCAGCCTTTAGTCTTTGTTTCGCTCTCAAGTATATATACATAAAGCCCCTTCTCTCTCCTGCTCTCTGCATGAGTTTAATTTCCCTTGAAGGTCATTCAAGAGGTTTCTTTCTCTTTTTCTGTGTGTGTGTGTGTGTGTGTGTGTGTGTGTGTGTGTGTGTGTGTGTGTGTGTGTGTGTGTGTGTGTGTGTGTGTGTGTGTGTGTGTGTGTGTGTGTGTGTGTGTGTGTGTTAGCGTTAGCATGGTGATTTAGAGTTAGTGCATTGAGGATGATAAGGTCACTCTGTCTGCTTAGATACATTACATTACATACACATATATAAAATGGACATCTTTATCCTCTCTTTTTCTCTGGCTTTCCCAGTTTCCCATAATGTAAAAAAATAAATTCCTGGATATGGTGTGGCCGACTTGGTTAACGTCCAATGCCAACGTTGTTTAAGTTACTTTTTTTTCTACAATATGTGCACATGACATTTATATAATTATGATATGATGATAATATACTGTATATAGGCCACACAACACACAAGCAAACCAGAAAGAGAAACAACTTTTTTGGCGTGTGCCCTGGGTGACAACCTGAATAAATGGGCGCCATGTTTGAGTTTCTTTTATTGATACACAAAGTCTTCCACCTCAGCCGTGTAAAAGCGCAAAACGTTTTTGCGACATGTTTGGACTTTTTATCGGATTTCACTCCCTTTTTTATTAGTGTACCGAATGAAAATTTGCTTAGAAACAGGTATTAGAATTGTCAGTGTGAAATTTGTGCTCTATATACTGCCCTTGAAAATTCCCACAATGGACAGAAAAATAAGTTGATGATTCATAAGTGTCCCAAATTTGAATTCATAACTCATTATAAAGTAAACTATTAAGTATTAAGGGAATAGTGCATGAGGAAACAAGGTCTCTGTGGAGGAAACATGGACTTTTCAGTGCTCTCTCTCTCTCTCTCTCTCTCTCTCTCTCTCTCTCTCTTCTTCTCTGTCTTGTATTCCCCAGGAAACTGTTCCCTGTTATTTCTGATTTCCAGGAAGTGCTGCCTATTGTTTGTAGCGAGTTGAGGGATGTGGGGCAAGGGTAGCAAGGGAGACTTTGCAGTGTGTGTGTGTGTGTGCATGTGTGTGTGTGTGTGTGTGTGTGTGTGTGTGTGTGTGTGTGTGTTCTTTCTTTCTGAAAGCGAAGAATGGGCGTTCACTCGCATGCAGGTTAGCCTGCAGTGTGTGTTCATGCCCATGCCTACATTGAGCTTTTATGTTCATTCCTGCATACATGTGTGTAAAGCTGTACATGCAAGTGTGATGTCCTTCAGCACAGCAGAGTAGAGGAGAGAGAGAATGAGATAGATTCAGGGTTAATGGAAGGTCAGTTAAACTGTAAAGTTAGTTTGACAATTTCAGGCGGTTTATATTTAAGGCCTTCATTAACTCATTGAACTTGTGGCTGTTTTTGCTTATAGTCACAGGATAGGTAAGGCTGCCCAAAGTACATCAATCTAATTCAAAGAGTGAACAAATCTAATTAAAGAAATGGTAACAATTATTTTTTATTATTGATTAATCTGCAAATTGGTCGATTATTCAGTCTAGAATAGCATAATATATGCTGTCCCAAATCCCAGCCTAAGAGCTTAAATTTTACTTTTTGAAAAAGGTAACTTGAAACACGGACAGGTATTGTGTGGACTCCTGAGCATCTCTCAGGAGTCCAATAAAATAGTGCCCCAAATGCTGCAGACTGCTCTGATGCTGCAAAAACCTGGCTTATCAAAGTGATGTAATTCAGCCAAACAGTAGAGTATCAGTCATGTATTGGCCAGGTCCCTTTTTTCTTTTCTGCATCATGCAGGTCATGACATCCGTGTTATTTCCCCCCGCGGTCCATCTCAGGCCAACAATGAAAGGGGTGTGTTGTCTGTAGGGACACAAGTGCCGTTAAATGGGTCACATCATCAAAGCAGCCTGGGTTTAAACTTTGCTTTATCTGGGTCAGAGTGATTGATTAGAGGGAAGATGGTCTTAGAAGAACAGAGAGGGAAATACACCCCACAGCACACCAGAGACAGGGTGATGTTTGCGTTGGAGCAGAAGACAGACGGATGAAGAAAAGTTATTTTTATTTTGGGGTTTTCATTACAGCTGCAATAGTCCGAAAACTGCATGGTGTAATTTAATTATTATAGCACAGTAACGAGCCCAGACTGAGAGAGATATGGAGAGAAGCAGAGAGAAAAAGATGGGAGAGAGATACTAAGACAAAACCAGATTGTCCCAAAAAAAAAAGACAGACGTGATGGAAAGGAAATTCATTGAGGGAGAAATGATCAAAGAAAAATGGATAAGGTAAGCGAGGAGATGGAACAAGAGAGAGATAAACTGCTTTTCAACTTCCCCGTGGAACTGGGAACCTTCTGAGGAACTCATTGCGTTTCGACCTCAGGGACCAGGGTCTAAATTAAATTCTGGGGACATTTTCCGAGGCCTTTTTACATAGAGGATTAGCATTGTGTTTGTCTCTGCCACATGTTCCCTCTCCTTACTGCCATTATTTGTGTAAACTTTTTCAACATTTGAGCATCTTTTAGAGGCCCGGAGGGGGTGCAGAGGTAATTTCATGCCTCAGTAGCTGGAACAGGAGTGTGTCTGAGATTCCCCATGTGCTGAAGGACCGTGAACTGTTCGAGTCACTGATGGAGACACTGTGAGGTGACTGGGGAGTAATAACACTGTAAAACACAAGAGGGAAGGGAAAAAAGAGAGGATAAGGGGGTACAAAGAAAGAGAGTGGGGGGGGACAGATAAATGGAAGGATTGAGATGATACCATTCAGTGATAGAAACCCTGCAGGGAGGAGAGCCAGCTGGAGGAGAACAACACAAACCACTTGTCCACTGATGCTTAAATTGGTGTTGAGATGATGTCTTCACGTTGCTTGTTTTGTCTGACAGTCCAAAACCCAATGATATTTAATTAACAGTCATAGAAAACTGAGAAAAAAAGCGAGTCTTCATTTTTGAGAAGCTTAAATCCACAGAATGGTTGGCATGTTTGTAGAATAAAGGACTTAAATGATTTCATTTGTCAAAATTGTTGTCAGAATTGATCGATCGCGTAGCGATGAATGGAAGGATGTGCTGATATTTTCTGTTCGGCAAGAAGAAAAAAAAAGAGAAACAGCTAAGGATGGGTGTGCTCGTGGTCATAAAAAGCTGTTTTCTGACCTGTAATTCTGATAAATACCTGATAAATGTTCACCTTTGACTGTAGGACACTTCATTTGAGTGCTAATGCATTACCAGAAAATGACTCCTAACAGCTGCTGCAAGGCTTTTATCAGGCTTTTTTAAGTCCAGTTTGGTCTCCCCTTTTCTCAGATTTCTGAAAGGCATTTTTACTAACCACATTATGAAATGAACAAAACAATGTGTCCTATAATCAAGCTTTCATTAACCTGAGAAAGAATGATATTAGCATGGCAACTTAGTTTCTGCATGAGTGTGAGCTCAGCATTCCCTCTTACCTTCGACTGCATCTACAGGCAATATTTCTCCACATTTGCGCTGTAAAAATAAAGAGCAGGTTGTAAAGGATAGATTTGAAGGGATGATGGATGGAGGTTAGATGGAGAGTAGATACACTCAGTGATGGATGGGAAGCTTTAGGCAGTGTGTCTGTATGTCCAAACAGGACAAAATGGAGTTGATGTTAGATAGAAAAAGAGGGAAAGGTAAGAAAAGAACACAGTGGGTGAACAGACACCTTAGAGGGGGTTGGTGGAGGACAAGACTGTACACAAATGGAGTGAAAGAAAAGAGCAGATGGAAGACGGAGGGGAGGAGGGATTCTCTCTCTCTCTCTCTCTCTCTCTCTCTCTGTCTCGTATTAAAAGGTCTACAGCTGTTAAAAGCTGGCTGGAGTGCAGATTATCTCACCTACTCTGTGGGGGACAAACTGGGGTTTGCTAAAAAGGTTCCACTCTGGTCTCTGTTGGGAACCATTGTGTCTGGCAATAAAACACACACACACACACACACACACACACACACACGCACTGGATACACACATACTGCATGTATCCTATTGTATGTGAGAATGTGTGCTGAAAGTGTTGTGATTATCAATTGATTGTCTTACACATAGTCTGGACCATATAGATCCAATTTTGCTCTCTTGAGATTGTGCTTTACTTTTCTGTGTGTGTGTGTGTGTGTGTGTGTGTGTGTGTGTGTGTGTGTGTGTGTGTGTGTGTGTGTGTGTGTGTGTGTGTGTGTGTGTGTGTGTGTGTGTGTGTGTTTTCAAGCATCATTTTGTGTTCGCTCACCAAATGTGAGTTGCATCAGATTGTGAAGCTGAGCAGCTCTCGGTTCATGAATTATACATGAATAATACGTACTGATGTCCGTGGTGAGCCATTTATTCTGCTACTGTACCCCGCTCTGCTGTCTGAGAACAATCACAGTACGACTACAGTACCAGTAGGAATCTGTATACATTGCTGGGTCTGAGTATGATTCATTATCTTGGGACATTGAATGTTTGTACCAAATTCAATGGCAATCCGCCCAGTAGTTGTTGAGATATTTCAGACTGGACCAAAGTGGTGGACTTGCCAACAGACCGTCACAGAAGTCTCTTTTCAGAGTTGCTCATGATTGGTTGCACACTAAACTTAAATGCAACGGTAAACTTCAACTTGCGGTTAGTGGCAATGTGACTGCTTTAATTTACATTTGAGCTAGAGTGGGAAAACATTATACAAATATTACTACATCCTATTATTATTCTGATTACGTGTGTTTGATTTTCTTCTGTACTGTAATGGATATGAGCACAAACATCGACCCCATTTCCCTGTGACATTTCTGAATTTTTTCACTGTCACACAAATTAAACCTCCCAGGATAATTGTTAATCTGTGCAGCAGCTTCAGTCTGTCTGAGGTTTCAGCTGGTTTCTCACTGTCGAGATGAACCGAGGAGGCTGGAGGCGGCCGTGCTCAAATCAATACAGGCATTTAAATGTTTTAAAAGGATAGAGTGCCTTAGAATTTAATGGTTTCACACCTTGCTAAGTTTCCAATGAACACCTCTGGTATGGAGCTTGAAAACACCATCAGTCAGCAGCTATAAATCTGCTCTTTTTGTGGTTCTGATGCTTTTTGTGTCAGAGTAAAGTTTCTGTACCATTTCATAATGTCCCATCCGTTGAGCTCCTGTTGTATATCGATGTTGAAATCAATTAAATCCCAAGTGTGAAGTGTCGCGTCGAAACCAACGTAAAAATATCACACTTTCTCTGTAGTTATAGCTACGGTAAATGTAGCCTACTTTTAAAATGCCATATTTTCCCTCTGGGCTCACCAAAACGGATGTAAAAGCACGTTAACCATTCACTGCACGTGATCGCTAGGTGACTTAGGATTCCTTATTATATATTTAAGTATTTTAAAACGTTAATATATTGTTAAATTTAAATAGTTTTCAATAAAAAAAAAAAACACCTCTATAAAAGAGCCTTTCTTTGATGTCATTTTTCTGTTTTTCAAGAATCGGTTTAGGAATCGGAATCATTTTAAAAGTACCGGTTCGGCATCGGAATCGTAAAAATCCAAACGATACCCTACCCTACTCTGATATCACTGTGGCTGTTTAACCTTGAAAAGCCAATTCAGAGGATTTTCACATTTTATCTTTAATTAAAGAAAATGCTGCAACTCCTGGCTCTGTGATCCACCTTCAGAAACCACTGGAGAAACTTTTGATATTGATGATAGGATTATAGCTAGATGGCAACTGTTCTACAAAGGCTCAAATCACAGGCTCAGTTCAGCTGAGTTTAAGGGTTCATATTTCTTTTCCACTGCAAAAAAAACAACAAGATCTACAATAGACATAGTGTCATAGTGAGGTCATTATCTTCTACTGTTAGGTTGAAACACAGCCAGGAATTCGGAGACTTTGGAAAATAGGCTGCAGGACTACTTTATTGAATGTTAACACAGTTGTGATTCTGCTTTTATTCAGTTATTTTATATTTGCTGTTCTAAACATTTAGTTTATGATAGCTCTTTCAAAGTAATCGTAACTCAAGGTCAACTTACTGGCTTTTTCCAGAGTTTCTCAACCACGTTAACCGTCTTCATCAGCGAAGACTTTGCTCACTTGTCACCACGTAACCAAATTATAGCCTGACCAATGCTGGATTTTTGAGGCTGATACAGATATTGGTAATTGGGAGTTGAAACGATCCGATAACGATATATTACATTTCCAACTCTAAACAGATTGTCATATATATATATATAGTACAGGCCAAAAGTTTGGACACACCTTCTCATTCAATGCGTTTCCTTTTTATTTTCATGACTATTTACATTGTAGATTCTCACTGAAGGCATCAAAACTATGAATGAACAAATATGGAATTATGTACTTAACAAAAAAGTGTGAAATAACTGAAAACATTCTTCAAAGTAGCCACCCTTTGCTTTTTTATTAATAAGGGAAAAAATTCCACTAATTAACCCTGACAAAGCACACCTGTGAAGTGAAAACCATTTCAGAAAAAAAAGCAAAGGGTGGCTACTTTGAGGAATCTAAAATATAAGACATGTTTTCAGTTATTTCACACTTTTTTGTTAAGTACATAATTCCATATGTGTTCATTCATAGTTTTGATGCCTTCAGTGAGAATCTACAATGTAAATAGTCGTGAAAATTAAGAAACACATTGAATGAGAAGGTGTGTCCAAACTTTTGGCCTGTACTGTGTGTATATATATATATATATATATATATATATATATATATATATATATAGATGGTGGAGGTCATGACCCTGTCTCTTCTCAAAGATGGGGTTTTGGCATTGGATGTGAGCAGTGAATGCAACTGATATTTTGTCAAACTACTGTTTGACAAAAATGAGCATTCATGCTCAACAAAATGTTACTTATACAGTTCCAGGTGTTGTGGAACTTGTTTGGCTTTTGAAATTAAAACCTATTCAGCAGGAAACACTGTACCGCCTACACTGTTTGGTTGACAGCTGATCTCCAGGAAATCCAGTGTAGAACATAACCAAAACAAGAATCTTGTACAGTACATTAAAATGTAACAAAAACGGGCGCCCGGTTAGCTCAGTTGGTAGAGCGGGCGCCCATATATAGAGGTTTACTCCTCAACGCAGCGGCCCCGGGTTCGACTCTGACCTGCGGTCCTTTGCTGCATGTCATTCCCCTTGTTAGTGTTTACTGCCAGTGGATGACAGGTTTCTAGGCTGATGATGGATGCAGAGGTTTATTGTTAATGGATCATGAATGTGAGCTCTGCTGTGTATCGACGTGGCTCTGCAATGGCAGCACTCTGCTGCATGAAACTACAGTGAGGCAGCAGGTCATTTGTAAAACACGCATGTAGGCAGGCTCACATTGTGTGTATGTTCCTCTTTTCTGTTCCTTCTGTTCTTCCTTCTTTCCGTCGCCCTCTTCCTGTTCCCAAAGTGAGGCTGTGTGACATCATCACAGCGCTGCCGGCTGGTGTTGTGATGTGGAAGTGGAGACGTGGAAAAATGAGTAGCTGGCACCTCCTGCTGATGCTTGTCTGGCTGCACTGTGGTTACTATGGTTACATTGCCGGTGTCGCGTGTTGCTATGGTTTCCCCCCCGACAGCAGCTGTAAGCCTGGCAGGGAAAGAGAAAGTCAAGCTCTGTTCTGTACACTGGTTGTTTAATGTAGGAGAAAGATTATGCTCCGAACCACATACAAAATGAATGAGCGGACCCAATTGAAAGATTTGACTTTTTAAGTCTATTGATGACTTGTTTAAGGTTACGGTTTACAGCCTCTGTTAGCATTAGCTGTTCACGTATACATGCGGGCGCCATCTTGGGAATGCAGTCATGACCAGTCGAACGATGAACGCCGTGCAACCAGTAACCAGTAACATAGCTCAAGCACGGCGTTCGTCGTTCGACTGGTCATGAGTGTTTTCCCAAGATGGCGCCTGCATGTATACATGAACGGTACAGTCTTTATAAACTATCTTTTTAATAAACTGTCTGTACACTTACAAAGTTCTCAATGCTTCGGTTTACATGTAGGGACCCTTATTATGCTACTGTGGAAGTGTGGTGCTATTTTGAGCCTTGTTATAGCTGGGACACACTTAGCCGATTATCGGCTGTTAGACAGTCTGGCGAGGTCAGTGACGCGAATCTGTTCGGTGTGTTCCGTGCCGTTGTCAGTCTGGGGGGCTGTCGGCCTTCATTTTGGCCGACCTTACATGTTCAGTCGCCAGCAGGGCAGTTGGGACTCACCCGGAAATGGGGAGCGGAATGAGGTGACTAGAGTCTCTCAAAATCTGATGAAAATCTTTTAAACTGACCTTTGTTGATCTGAAATGAAGACAGATTCAGCAACTGCACGGCCTATTTCTCGCTTAAAATGTTCCCAGAAACCTGTTTCAGTGAGCTATTTTAGTACAATATGAGATCGTATTCTGAACGGCCGCCATGACAGTCTGGCTTTGAATTTCCGGAGAAAACAAACCCATGTGATGTGTTCGTCCAATCAGCTGCCGGTTTTCATTTCTTGGGCAACAATACAGATTAGCGTCGCCTGCTGTTATAGAGATGTATTACGTCTCGTCTCCTCTCGTCTTTTTGGTCTGTTCTGTGGCACTTTTTGGACCAACAAGGGGAGACTGATCATCTCGACTGGCTTTTCTGCCGAGGGTCCGCCGTCTGGTTGTTGTGTAGACACCTTTAGTGGTATAGAAATAGCAATTACTTTTTACTTTACCCATGCCCCGACGACTAGCGTTATAAGCTAACTAGCGGTTTGGACTAAAACTAGTCACATTCGATTAGCATGAAAACATATCCCAGAGAACGGTCGACTCGGTAATCATGTGTTATTAACCCCTAGGTTCATTTTGCGCCGGATTTCTCCTTTAAATAGTTCAAAGACATGAAATGTAACAAGCAATGTTTTACCACGGAGACATAAAACTGTGAAAAATATTCAAAACCCACGGTTCACCTACTGGCTTTCTAAGGAGCTTTCAACCATATGAAATGCTGAAAAGGCTACTACAGGAAGAATGTGAAATAGGTCCATGAAGTACTAGTTTATTTGTTGCTGTTGTTTTTTTGGTCTCTTTGTAGCATAGTTGACCATTGAAGCTGTTTGTGGCTCTGATTAAATAATACAATTTGAATATACAAATTTCTAGGAGGAAAGTATTAGCACCAGAAGCACATTGCCTGATTTGCTTTTCAAATAAAAGCAGATGATTGTCAACATTTTAGATTGTAGTATTTCTGCAGATTTACTGTTATACATCTAATGGAAAAGTGTACTAGTATTTTAAGTCCACTTTAAGACTTTATAGAGCTATATTAGACTTGAATCTCTTTGTTTGTTTTAAAGCAATATTTTTGGAAACATCATTTTTAGTCTTTCTTTAATAAGGAACAAAAAAAAGTTGCCTGAAGGGATTCACTGCTGGACTCCTCCCTTATCATCAACACATATCGAGTGTGATGAAATAGCTGCTTTGTCAAAGAATTTTCTGTTACAAAAAGGCCTTCATGTCTCTATAGGCCAATTCTCGCATGACTAATATGAGCACTTATACAGTATGTGAATATTGGCACATATCTATTGCAACCTAACTTCTGGTGTACTCATGTATTTTGAATGTGCAGAACTTTGTGAACATGAGCAGAAATCTTGCCGAAACATGAGCTGTTAAAGTCCAGGGGTTTAATGTGTCCATGAGGTGAATAAGTGCCACATTCAACAAAAGACGAAAATAGTCATGCATAAAAATTCACCAGAGTTCAGGAAATTAAGTGTTGAATGCTCAAAATGTTCTGGGGGAGGACCCCTAGACTCCCCCCCTCCACAACACACACACACACACACACACACACACACACACACGCATTCTATTTGTTCCCACACATGGAAACAAAACCTTTGCCTTTAGGTTGCCTGGCCAGCTGTAATTAGGCCAAATGTTTGTGCCATCTAACATCTACAAACTGGGCTGCTGAAATGAACATACACGGCTGTTAGCAAACTGGGCAAGCCAATCACCGTTTTTGTGATCTGCTCTGCGTTCATTGCATTCAGGTTATTTTCATGGGGCCGGGCTAAGCCCCGAACCTCATCAAGTCCTAGAAACGCCCTGGTTCATAGTATTTCATTGTCCCGGTTTCATAGTTGTAAGCCTGTGTTGCATAATTCACAGTCACGCTCTTCCATTGGCTTGTACTCATTAGTGTGGATCATTGCTGCTGTGTTGTGTTTTGACATGTTCCTCCTCTCTTACTCTCCTCTTTCTCATTGTCACTGTTTCCCCTTTCGCTCTCGGTTTATTTCATCCTTCAATTCATTTTGCCACCTTTCTTCTTTTCCCCCCATCACCTTGCTCCCATCTCCTCCTCACTTGTCTTTTTCTGAGACATCAGGACCAGTACGTTCCTCTCAGTAGTAGGAAGCGAGGCTTAACTTCAGCCCAAACTGAGACAAAATCTTCACAATCATACATCATTTCTACACAGTTCTGCAGATTCTTTCAACCTGGTGTCAGAAAAATATTCACACCACAGTTTCATAAATCAGTGCAGGTAGCAGCTACAGAGCTTCTTAGACAGAAAATTGATCTCAGTATTTACAGCATGTTCACAGGTTTTTAATGTTGTACACGTAGTAATATCAGTATTTGTCTCTGTCCGTCTGTGTTGTCCCGAAGGTTTCATCTGACTTGTTGTAAAATATAAGAATCTGTAGAAATCCTCTAACAAACAAGGAAAGCAGCAACATTTCAACTTGTTCTCTCTCTTTTTGTGTCTTCTTCCTTTTACTACTATTGCTACAATGCCTGGACATTTTAATTACACATGCAACCTGGTTCTCAGTCAACCCACATAAATGTCATAACCAGTGTAGAATAATCTAGTCGGCCTCAAAGTCTGATTTAGAAAACGTAGGCTTTATATTTAAACAGGTTGCAGTGTCATGGAAACATCTGTACTGCTTTGACATTTCCGCTGCTCACCTGAGTCACAATGCCATTTAGATACAGGAAAAAAAACATTGCAATGATTTTATTTTTAACTAGGACATATTTGGACATAAATAGATGATAATGTGTCTTAGAAACCATGTGTAAATCCAACATAAATGTTTAGATACTGTCCAGAACGGTCATGGTGAATTATATAACCGAGATGGATGGACAGGAACAAAAGCACATTATCCCTCTGCCCTCCTCCAGGTTACATAAAACATGCTGAATGGCTGCGACAGTCCTTTCTGTTCGGATCAGGAGGAGGAGCTGAGACAAACTTTTTTTGGCTGTTGTTCTCTCTGCCTGCGTGAGGCAGCACTCGTCAGGTCATTTGAAAAGTGAGTTTTAAATCTTAGCAGCACTTAGATCAATACTTATTAAATAGAAACAGAAATAGGATCTGATATAAAGGTTCTTAACCTCTTTTGAGAAATGATAATAGAGGGATTAAAAGTAAAATAAATTCTGCAACATCTTATCTCACTTTTGCTGGATTTTAGCCTGAAACTTTCAGGATTTTGCTCCTAAATATGCAAAGACATTTAACTGACCTGATTAAAATGTTACAGGTTTATTGGAAGTGCATGGCAACTGAGCCAGCTTCTTCCACTGATGAAGACCATATGATGTGGTTGAAAACGCTGGAAAAAGCTAGTATGCATGCAGTCCTTGACACAGAAAATATTGAATTAACATTATTTTCTGCCACTTAATCATCTATTCTTGGCAAAATTCTGTTTAAGGGAAGCAATTGAATCCTGTATGTGAAATTATAAGTCACTAGATGGCTAAAACAGTTTGATAAACGTGTGCATTATAACATTCCCAGTAGTGTAATCATTGTAATTGCTTTAGTTTTCATAATACCAGAAGGGCTATTATTATTATTTCATAACACAGTTAGCTGTGTGGCTATCGTTGTTGGAGGATATGATGATTCACTTGTAGCACAGTAATGAGCCTTAACCAGTCATCCAGTAGAGAAACAATCACTGGCTGGTTAATGGGGCAGAATGGAGCTGTGGGTATCTGGAGCTCGACTGAGCAGAGAAGAGAAGCTCTAATGTAATCGCACACTGACTCAGAGGTTAGAATAGATAGATACAGAGTGTGATGGCCCCGATGGTGGTGGAGGGAGTCATTGTGCAACTGCCTGAAGAGAAAAGTGCCTTCAAGGGTCCCTGTGTTGAGAGGAGAAGAGGAGAGATAAGGTTTTTACTGCAGGGACTTTGCAGAGGGCTTGGACCGACTAAAATATTAAAGCGAGAGATATCAGTTGCTAAAAACTACGTTTTATAATCCCAATGCCCAGCACACAGGTGGCACAGGGGCAGACTTCGGGTTTGATTGTGATATTGCCTTTATTTGGTCATGCGTTCAAACGAACAAGAATCATTTTGAAAAAGTCTAATCCACAATTTCTGAACAAAACCTTTTCTACCCACAGACCTTAATGGCATGACCCATATTGTCCATGTTGTGCATTTTTAATGTGGATATTGTGCACCTAACTTTGAAATAAATGAATCCCAATTTAACCAGTTTGGTCTGGTTCCAATTGTTCTTAATTCCCTCAGGCTTTATGTGGTTGTGTTTTTATTTTGTGTTATACATATTAATCCAGCAGAACATACATGAGGCTGGTATTGGACAGGTTTTGAAATGCTCTGAATTCATTGTCAGCTGGATCAAGATTTCTGTGGGTTTTGCAAAGGTGGGAAACTTGAGGTATTCTTTTTATACTGCTCTGTCATGTGATACTCATATGCTGTGATGTAATTGCATTCAGGCTCATTAAACGCAGCAGGTCAGTTTAAACACTGAGGGCTAGATTTATCAAGCCGTTTGTGCCTGTTTCCAGGCGCTAATTGGTCGCAAAGACGGACGTAACCGATGCGGGCTATTTACAAACAGGGCGCACTTGGGTAAAATCGCAGATAAAAGCGAGAAGAGACAAGTTGCGCTTTCAATATGCGTTCGTGGGAGGGTCGTGGGGAAAGTGGGAGTTCCACCCAAAAAGGTGGGAGGATAAGCGCAAAGTGCACTTAATTATATATTCCGTGGTATTTACAAAGACAGTCAGTAAGAGCGCGTCTCTGTTCTGCGGGGGAAATTCTCCGCCTCTTAAAAGCAGGTCTTAACCAGCCGCAATCGAGTTTCCTCGTAGACCTTTATGCGGCTGGTGAAATGGCAACAGTAATTTGAGCAAGTTGAAGACATAGGCGAGGCTGAAAATGTTTTTAACACAAGAATCACACTTTGTCAGTGAACACAACATCATTTAGCGTTACAGATCAAGCAGCCATGCAATATTAGAGTTACTGGAAGAAATCAAAGATGACATTGAATCACCCACTCAACGTTCACATTCCATTCCAGCTGTTGTTAAACTCGTCGCAACATTACAAATATTGGCAGCAGGATAATTTCAAACAGTCATAGCATCAGCAGTGGGAATATCGCAGTCTGCACTCAGCCGTACCATAGCACAAGTACCGCTTCGCTACAGCGCAATTTACGGTATAGTGGGCGGAGAAAGACGCTGATTGCCTGATGGGTGTTAGGGTTGATAAATACTACGCAAAATGTGGAAGCATAGCGTGCGCTATTACCGAACTCGCATAAACAGACGCAGCGCAGTGTTAGTAAATCAGGCCCTGACTGTGACTTTGAGTAGGGTTTGGTCCGATTACAGTTTGTGTCTTAAACATACACAAATGATTACCACGTTCATTTTGAGACTTGTCTTATTGTCCTATCACAGTTTGATAAGATCTATAATAAATCAGTTTAAGAATGCTAATGCTTTTCACTTCATTGATTTTTTTTCTTCTCATGCCAATATTTGTACTAGATTGAACCTAATGAGAAACAGCAAGGCAGAATGAAGATGTAGAGAGAAAATAAAACATGAAAAGAGAAAGTGAGACTTAGAAAAAGTGAGTAAAAATCTGTGGTTTACAAGAAAGAGAGAGAGTGAATGATAGGGGAAAAACGTGGAGACAGAGCGAGTTTGAAGAACACTGGTACAGAGAGAGGTGAGATGAAGGTGCTATAGAAAGACAAATAGGGGAACATGGAGGGTGGAGAAGAAAATAAAAAGGCAAAAATGTGGTGATGGAAACATATAAGATGGAATAGAAGAAATAAAAGAGGCGTGTAAGGTGTGGGGGGCGTGAGCATGCTCAGTGGAGTGGATGACTCTAATCCTACAGCAAGAGAGATTTATCTCCGTCCTTTTGTATGATGGTAGAGGACACCAGTGGACCATTGTAGAGACACAATTTCATTAGGAGACCACAATACCACTGTAGGTTTTGGCTAATAGAAGAATCCATTAAAGGAACACGCCGACTTATAGCTTATTCACAGTAACCCCCAGAGTTAGACAAGTCGATACATACCCTTCTCATCTCCGTGCGTGTTGTATCTCTGTCTGACGCCCCCACCGCTAGCTAAGCCTAGCACAGATCCTGGAGGTAACTGGTTCCAACTAGCCCACTGTTCCGAATAAGTGACAAAATAACGCCAACATGTTCCTATTTCCATGTTGTGATTTGTATAGTCACAGCGTGTACAAATAACAAGGTCATATGAGACACAGCCATCTTCTAACCATATACAAACTGGGAACTATATTCTCAGAAAGGCGAAGCACTGCTACTTCTGCTACTTGGGCGGAGTGATTTGCTGGCAGCACCTGAAGCCCTGTGGTGAGGAGCAGAGAGTTCGCCTGGAGTTCGCTCAGAGTTGGAGTAATAGAGTCAACAATTACTAGATAGTAAAAGCATAGTGACCTTGTTATTTTCGTGATGGTCAGCACCAGCACTTTTTTAAACTAATATATTTCAATGGGAAGTATCTTTCGCTGTATACAGCTTTGCAATTATTGGTATTTTTAGTCTTAAGTTTTAATCAACATTTATTCACGAGATCATGGTTTGTATGTATTTCTTTTAATGTTATTATCGTGGAATCGTGCTGTGATCACAAAAGATGCTTCCCATTGAAATACATTAGTTTAAAAGAACGTGCTGGCCATCACGAAAAAAACGAGAAAATTTGTCCGTGTACACAAATCAATAGATTAAATTATGTGAACATTTCACGAACTGGCGTGAGACTGGGTTGCAAGGCCAGACCGTCACTGGTTAAGTGGTCAGTATCCATGTTCTGCTGCACTGAAGCACTGTGACTGTCGGGCTGTTGTTGTAAAGAGTACAGTTTGAGGAGGCAGCTGTGTGTATATGCTGCTATGGAAATGTAGAATCAGACTGAACCCTGTTGGAAAATTTATAAATCACCCTCGTATTAATGATCTCAGACTTATGAATGTCCTGACGTCCTACTGCCAACATTGGCTCTGGATGTTCCCTTGAAAAGGATTTCTCATAATTAGCGCAAGCATCGCCCATGGCAGCAGTGCAAGCCCGGACTTAAACCATATGTGATCATAATTTAAAAAAAAACCTCCACTATTAATAACCCATTGTTGTAGGTTCCTCACAGAGTTAGCTACTGTTTCTATGGGGATTTTAAGCTGCATGACATAGCAGAGACAAATGTGTGTAACCATTTTTTAAGTTTCGGCTAAGGTCAAATTAAATGCAAACCAAATGATTTGAGTAATGTAGACCTAGTCAGCGTAACTACAGCATGGTGAACTCCTGAATAAAAACATAAAGGTCTGATCACACCAGCATTTAAAACGGCGAAGTTTTGGCGAATAAATCCAATTCAGTCCAATAGAATTGGCTCAATCAGTGGATTCACTCACAGGAGTGAAGTATATTTGCACGAATGTTGATGTGTCAAGTTAAACTTTGGTGAACTTTGACCCTTGAATTTGACGATTGTCAAGCCGTCTTGACAGTGCCCACCTTTGAAGGAACTCAGCGCCATAGAAACCAAATTGGAGGAAGCTGTTGTAGCATGTTAGCTGTGTTACACCTTCCACTTTTATTCAACCCTGCGGTATTGGATTATAAACTAAACAACAAAAGAGAAATGGTTTTCAGGCAGTTAAGAAATATGTCTTTTGAATAAAATGTGTGGAATTCTTGTCCTGTTAAAGATCAAGTTAATGAAAAGCCCTAAAAGTCTTTATTGTGTAAGGCCAGTGCTGAGAATAAAATGACATTAGAGAGTATATAGAAAGCTAAAGCTAGCAAAAAAGCTCAGAGTTATTCTGATGGACTAGCACTAGCATGTTCCTGGTTTGCTATTGTATTAGTGTTATCTCAGTAGCTACGGTAGTTCACCAACCCTAACCCATTACTTAACCCTAGCCCTACGAATAGTCACTATGTCACGAAGACCCTAAAACCAAATATTTTTACTAAAACTTGACTGTGCCACTTTCTAGTTTGACCTGGCCTTAAGGATGAAATACAGTTGTGTGTACCAAGACATTTCATTCAGTGAAAGCTTGATTCACCAACAAAAAACTGCAGAAAATACTACTAAAATATATCTTTATCTCACAGTCTCAACCCCTGCTTGCCTCTTAAAAGAATAAAAATAAGTCTGATCTGATACCACCTCCCTGGACCGCTGGGTAATGAAGTCCATTACATGTTCTGTCATTCTGCTATCTCCTGCTGGCACACTGAAGAGGTTCTTTGCGCTGCGTTAAAGAAAAAGGATGGTATGATGTGGGTCAAGTATCATAGGAGCTGGAAGGAAACTCTATCTATGACAGTTTCTGGTGAATCTCAGAGTTCACTTTTCAAATATGTTGATAATTTAACAAGCCATTTGAGGTTTATTGAACAGAATTGGATGTCAGAATGATAGTTGACTGTCTGTAAAATTGGCTGTTAGGTGTGGACAAGCCAGCTGGAGTCAGGATTTAGGAGCTTTTGGTGGTAATGTCCCCCTCAGTTATCTTTGGGTACTCGGAGCACTCTGGTGATTCCCTACCTCAGAGGGTTCAGTAAAGCTTTGTGTTATTCTGTCACACTGAGGTAAAAAATTTATAGCTAGCTCCAAGTTGGTCCCAGAACTGATCTGATTGGAGCAGTGGAGCAAAAAGAAGTGGTCTATAGTGTGTGTGTGTGTGTGTGTGTGTGTGTGTGTGTGTGTGTGTGTGTGTGTGTGTGTGTGTGTGTGTGTGTGTGTGTGTGCGTGCGTGTGTGTGTGTTTTCCTTTCCAGGGCTTGAATCTCTGCTGAAGGCTTCACCAGAGTAATTTATTGCAACAGAGACAGAGAGAGACACACTGCCCTATAAATATAACTAGTGAGTGGAGGGTTCAGGTTTTAAAACTCACTGGTGCAAGATTGAATTGTTTTTTTTATCTAAAAGGCAGTGAAACCCTATGTTTTTTTTTCCAATACTTAACATATTTAGACACATTTAATGTTAAAGAGAAATACTCATGTGGGGATTTAAATGTGTTAATGTTACAAACAAGCAGATGTTGTAAAATCAGTATTTAGACCTATTTTTCATCTCAGACCCTTACTTTCATGTCTCCTCTCTCCTCTTCTGCTTGTAAATTTATGCAGCTCTAAAATGTATTGTCCCGTGTGGAAAGTGTGCTGTGCAGACAGTAACACCCACAATAAAAAACACAACAGCATGTCATGATGATCTTGTTCATTGGACTTCTTTGTGATCATGGGTGTTGCCTGTTCTCAGCGTCTCCCACTCCCTCGTAATAACGTCAGGCAGGCAGCAGGTCGATAAGCTGGCCTGTTAAAAGCACATTAAGCTCATCCCCTAACTCAAGGCTAATAAATGAACACATTCATGCCTGTGTTCATTTGTTTGTGGTTCTGTGCCTGCATTAGCATGTGTGTGAGTCACATTAGCCACAATTATAAGGCCACAGGAGCTTGTAACTGGGTCAAACTATACCATGTGGAGAACACTTGTTTTCCTTATTTTCCACTCCTGTTCATAATGTAATTATCAACGCCACGTCAAACATCATCACTAGTTCAAACAGGGATAGTTAAGGCTTTCTCTCTGTGATGCTGTGCATTACTCCTGAGCTACTCTGTCTGAAGTACGGGAGAGAGAAAGAAAAGTGAAAGAACAAGAAAGAAAGAAAGAAAGAAAGAAAGAAAGAAAGTGAAAGAACAAAAAAGAAAATTGTTAAAGCAGAAAAAAAAAAAAAAAGTGTGGCTCAGTAAATGTATACAGGTATGTAGGTAGAAACGACATTCAATTTTAAATACATCTTATGGCCAGATTAAGGGAAGAAGAAAACAGATTTGACTGTAAAATGAATTTGCTGTGTGTCATACATAGCACATAGCATATAGACCAAGACGTTTTTTCCCATAAGCTGACTTATTGGGGACAAGACGAGGTCACATCTCTTTTTCCTCAGAAAGCGAGGTTAAGGTTTTAATCAGCGTGTCATATCCTGTGTGATTTCCTGTCACACTGGCTGATTGCCAGGATTACTGGACTCTGATGGAAGGAAGGGACGAAGGATTATAAAAAGAGGGAATAAACAGACAGGCCGAGAGAGGAATGGTTTGTTTAATGTCTGTCGGCAAACATGGGAAATCCCTTACACTTTGGGGAGGATATGTCTCAGCTGGTATGACAGCATATGAGTGTGTTTAAATGCATGATGGGTAAATGCTTGTCACACTGGCGCAAAACTATATTTTAAGGGTGACAATAATATGTGTTGTCACACATAAGTTACATACATTTGTCACTTTAAAAACATAGTGCAGAAAGGTGTTACTGTAAACGTTTAGACCTTGACATGTGACAGCAGTTTTTAACATCAATAAATCACCCAAAAAACCTTTTACTGCTGTAATTAATATAACAGAAGGTGATTGGTCACCTCTGTCTCACACCACTGGGGTTGTTTGTAGCAATGTTTCTCAAAATAAAGAACATAATTTGCCATTAATGCTACAGTAACAAGGTTGATGCCTGTTCTTCCCCCCTCTTTTGCTCTATAAGGAGGAAAAACATGTTGCTTTTCTCAATTAACCTCTCACTGCCTCTACCATCCTTAAAAAAGATGTATACCAAAGATACTGAAGCTTTACAACATGATTATTAAAGGCAATGTGTTAATCAACGTTGACACCCCACAAAAAGCATGAAATCAGTCAAACCTGCTTAACAATGTTGATTTTTTTTTCTTAGTTTAAAGGGAGACAATCAACTCTAATAACATTGACAACTTGGCCACTGCATTATTTCCATAAGAAAAATAAGACTCGGGACTTAGGAGAGAAATATACTCTTGAATATAACACAAAATACATTAAAACCTGTTTAGATGAAGTCTCCTTTTAAGACAAAAGTCAAAAAACGTTTTTGTTTCTCATTTAATCCTTTGCCTTTAACTGAGTTGGAAGAACTGAGACCTCATCCTAGTCGGTGCTGTAAAGCAATGCATCGCATTTACCAACAATCTCAATGTTGTGGGTTAGAATGGAAAGTGCAGAGGGATAAAATTAATTTTATATTTAAAAAATAACTTTTGTATTTAATGTCAATATTGCGCTTGCTTTCTTGCCAAGAAAGGGGCCAATGACTTCTTGGAGATATAACATATTAATAGTGAGCTTTAGAGGTTGTAGACAGTTTTCTTTCCTTCGGATAAAGCCAGGTTAGCTGTTTTTCCCTGTTTTCAGTCTTTATGCAAAGATAATCACCTGCTAGCTCTAACTTTATATTTATTGTACGGACATGTAGGGCTGGGTACCAAATTCAATACTTTTAAGGCACCGACCGAATTGTTTCTAAAGTATCGAGTATCGAAAAATGCCTCATTCAATACCCAATTTCAATACCTAAGGAGTAAGCGTCAGTGAGCGAATCAGAGCCGTGCTTTGTTCTGCTGTCAGTGAGCTCAAACAGGCTCTTATTATTCAAAGCACAAAGAGCTTAATAGAACTTAGCCTGCTTTTATAAAACACACAATGATTTCCTTCAACTAGCTTCTACTATGGCAGTGGAAATAAAGTACGTTAAGGAGCCCTCATTGAATTAATATTTTTTATTTTTAATATTATGAATAAATGCTATGTTCTCACAGATATAGTGCACCTACTTTTAGCATTTCCATATTTTAAACACACACACACACACACATTTGGACATAATTGATGCAGGTCACGTTGCAAATTACTGGACAACCCAGTCAACCTGTCATACACACTCAATTTACTTACACACATACAGTACACTACACTGTGTGTGTGTGTGTGTGTGTGTGTGTGTGTGTGTGTGCGTGCGTGTCAGGTGTGAAACTACATATGACAAGGCATCAGGACTAATTAAAGATGTGAACCACGTTTAGCAAAACGCCATATGGTTGGGGGGGGGTCATATGGACATGTGTGTGAGCATGTGTGTGTATCTGTCTGAAGTGTACATGCGTATACTGTATAAGAGCTTTTGAGTGGAGAGGTTAAGATGTTTAATTTGCATACATAATAAGTGAGAAAGAAAGAGAACTTTCTTTTCATTGCAGGCTTTGGCAGACCAACTTTGCTCTAACAGTAATAGATATCCTTTTGTGTCATGTCTTATCATCTCAACCCTGTATATACAAATACAAAAACAATACGTACTTTAATATAATAATCCTATTGATGCTATAGAAGAAATGTTTAAGAGCCTTGGAAGGTTTATTTGTTTGTTATTCTGACCCCTATACCTCATTAAAAGCCACTTCATGTCTAAAAAATTATAAACTGTACAGTGACATAGAGAGAGCAGGGAGGTGTTACTGCATGATGCTCCCTATTTATAGCGTATAACAGGGTGCTGTGTTGTGGTTTGCTGGGGCACCCTCTGTCACACACACCAGATGGAGACTCTCTGTGTTGGTGAACAAGCTTGTATTGTGCGTGTGTCTGTGTTCTCGTTCACATATGGTTTCTCTCTGTGACGCTGTGGTAACTGTTGCTGGCAGCTCAGGTGCCTGCAAGTGAGAAAAGAGGGAGTGGAAGATGAGGTTTAACCCTTGTTTAACCAGGCAAGACAACAAGTAAACATTATGGTGAGGAGCAAAACAAAATAATAGTTACAGCAACTTTAAACACAGTAATAATCTGAAACTGTTTGCGTTGAAGACAGGTGAAGCAGGTAGATCTTTTAATTACTTCTTCATTTAAAGGTCCCATGACATGGTGGTCTTTGGATGCTTTTATATAGGCCTTAGTGGTCCCCTAATACTGTATCTGAAGTCTCTTTCCTGAAATTCAGCCTTGGTGTAGAATTACAGCCACTAGAGCCAGTCCCACAATGAGCTTTCCTTAGTATGTGCCATTTCTGTGTTTGTAACTATTAAGGAGGAGAGAGGGGGGAGGGGGGCAAGGTGGAGGGTGGGGGTGGGGGTGTGGCCTTGACCAACTGCCACTTTGCTCGTTTGAAAGCCATGATGTCTCTCTCTCATGGGTGGGACAAATTCTCTGGGCGGGCAAAGCAGAGAAAGGGGAGGTAACCTTGCTCCTTATGACCTCATAAGGAGCAAGATTCCAGATCGGCCCATCTGAGCTTTCATTTTCTCAAAGGCAGAGCAGGATACCCAGGGCTTGGTTTACACCTATCGCCATTTCTAGCCACTGGGGGACCATAGGCAGGCTGGGGGAACTCATATTAATGTTAAAAAACCTCATAAAGTTAAATTTTCATGCCATGGGACCTTTAATTACAAATGATTACATACACAGCCGTTACAGGAACTCAGAACACATTGCTACATAGGTATACTACTAATGTAGGTTCACCTTAATTAAAGATCTACATAGGCAATATTTTATATATATTTATATATATATATATACTGTATGAGATATGATACAATAATGGCAGGGAAAGTGAAAGAGCAGCGGTTGTCCCTCCCCCATTACCACCACTGGTGCACTGAGCAAGGCCCTTAACCCCAACCTCACCAGTGGAGCTGCTCAGTGGCCAGCAGATCAGACTGTGGTTGTACTGGGCAGCTTCCAGGTATGAATGTGTGCAACTGTGTGGATGGGATCAGGGCGTTCCTGCAAAACAGAGGTTGCCTCTCAGTGAACCTTCCCTGAATAAATCAAGGTTAAATAAATAAATAAATAAAATACAAGGGAAACATACAACTTATGTTCACAATTGTTCACTGTGACATGTTGATGGTTATCAGTCATAATATAAAGCATAAATATTGAAAGTTACCAGTTTTCCACAGTGTCCATTTTATTAAAGCGTGGGTGAAAGAATAATCTGGATGTAAGGCAGACACCAGAGTCACTGCTTTAATCCTTTGCGAGCTTTAATCCTTTGCGAGCTGCAGATATCACAGTTTTCAGCTGTTGGAAGCCAGAAGGGTCGTCGGTGCTATTAGCCTTTTGTTGAGATCGATGGTGGGGTTGGAAATCACTGGGTGTGATGTTGGACTCACTATAAGGTGAAGTTAAGATTTAGTGGGTGATGTGGATGGTGAAAATAGTGAGGGGTGAGAGGGATTCTGGGATGTCACCCTTATCTGTTGAGGCCTCTCAAAGTGCCAATGGCCTAACTGAACACTAGATAGCTATGGTGATTCAAATGACAGACCTTTCGCTATCACTTTGCTCCATGTTGTCAACACACATAATAATTCCCCCCTTTTATCTCTTTACATTTAACATTATCAGACTCATGGACCCATTACTCATCTTTCCTCTCATGCATGTAAGCGTGATGCTCTTTTCCTTTAGTAGTACTCCACAACAGCAACCCAGAATAACCATGGCAACCATCTATTTCTCACTATAGTCTCACCACCTAGCAATGTCCTGGAAACCACACTCGCAGTGACACAGAACACATTAACAACCACTTAGTAACACCACACACCAACCCACCCTAATTACCCCAAGCAACTAAACAGAACTCCCCTAACAACCATCCACCAAGCAACACCCCAGCAGCAGCCTAACAACCACCAATACACTAATCACTCACTAATACCCTAGCAACCACAGAGTAACACCCCACCAACCCTTCTTAATACCCCAAACAAATCGCGCACAAGGAGGCTAACCTAGCTTAACAAGCAGTGACAGGGCAAGGGGAAGGCAAAGCCTGTACTGGTGTTATTGTTGAATACATTGTGAATACATATTTCTAAAATTGTATGATGTTTTTGTTGTTGTTATTATTACATACTTTTTTCTGACCTTTTTGAATCTTGCCCCTGACAAATAACCCATATTACAAAAAAAAGACTAACACTAAAACTAATAAAAACTAAACTAAAACTAAGCATTTTCAAAAAATAAAAACTAAACTAAACTAGCAAACCCACTTTAAAAAATAATTAAAACTAAACTGAATTTGAAAACAAAAAGTGAAAAGGAAATAAAAATAAAAACTAATGAAAAATGCAAAACTATAATAACCTTGGCAATCACTTACTATAACCCTTGTAACAACATAGCAACGCTAGCATTTAAGATATCTTTATTATAAACATAGTCACTTTAGGAAGACCTTAGAATGGTGTGTAACTTTTGTTTAGTCAGTTAAGGTGTAGGCAATCATTTCCATCCTATGTCTAAGAGACTAAACCCATGAATCATCTCTGCTTTGCTAGTGTATTTTTCCTGTGCTCATATTTACAAATATGATAATATGGAAGAGAAGCTTTTTCCATGTTTACAAAATACACAGACATATTAAACAATACATCATGTTTATGATAGACTCACATTGCTTTGCAATTGCAATTTCCTGCACAGAAGAAAGCAAGGAAAGAAAATTATTTTACAGCCTGCAATAATATTCTCAGTGTGTTGTGTTATTTCCCTTATGCCATTATTGCTGTTGCAGAGCTACAGTTTAGCGAGAAATGTCAAAGATCATATCATTGAGTGTTTTGTTGCAACGGTTTCATCATTTTCCAATTGTCTCTCTAATCATCTTAGAGCCACCGTTTACAGTCAGTTTTTATAAACGGACATGATATTCAAATATACAGAGATGGGGGCGACCTCTAGCTCACCCAGTAAGAGCGTGCGCCCCATGTAGGCTGAGGCCTTTGCAGCGGCCCAGGTTTGAAACCGACCTGCGGCCCTTTGCTGCGTGTCATCCCCCATCTCTCCCACCTTTCCTAGCTATCCACTGTCACTCTGAAATAAAGGGGAAAAATCCCCAAACAATATATATATATATATATATATATATATATATATATATATATATATATATATATATATATATATATATATATATACAGAGATGTGTTGGTGTTTGCTTTTGATGATATTTATGTAAATGTACCTCATTCTACATACAGGTTGCATGCAAATGATTTCATTATCTAGTGTCAGAGCTTTCTGAATGAGAGCAAATAAAGAAGAGGAAGCTGTTATCATCAGTCATGATTTCAGCTTTGTTTTGAGACGTTTTTTTAGGGTTTTGAAATTCCTGTACTTTCTTTGTTTTTGATTTGTTTCTCACTCCATCCAACCACCTTTCTTCCTCTCCTCTTCTATTCTCTCTTCTCTTTCCACCTTTTTTCCCACTTTCTCTCACCCTCTCCACTTCTGTTACCCTGTTATCATTCATTCTTCCCTCCATCCTCTCTCTCCCCCTCATGTATTTATCCTCCCTTCCTTCCTCCTCTTCCTCTCTCAGTCTTTCCATTAATGTGTTGCCAACAGGGTGCCTTGGCGACAGCCTGCAAAAGCCGTCGCCACGGCAACATATCATGGTCTGTGGTTGTTGAGGCGTTTTGTCGGTAGGCGGGGGGATGTAAATGGATGCTGCATCCTTTGCTTGCTAGTGCGGCTCCTCAGAGTAAGACTAGGTCAGACAATCAAATATTAAATTCTCTAAACATTAAGCTCCTCCTTTGTCTCTCAGTCCATTTACCTATTTTCCCTTTTCCCCATCCCCCTCTCCTCTCCTCATGTATACACAATGTCTTTAAATTGCTTCATTACACTGACGTCTTTGTCTTTGTCAAGGATCCTAAAGCTCTGCCTCCTACATCAGAGCCCTTTCGTAGAGCAGTCTGAGTTTTGGCTGGAATCAGGTATTTTCTGATCAAAAGCTCAGGCACTGGGAAAAAAAATGTCCCAAATACAAGTTACACCAATGAAACTTAAGTAAAAATCCTGAATCCTCAGCACACAGTGAATCTGAGGTGCGCTTTACTATCAATTAATCAAGTCGACGCAAAATGCATCCGTGACAGTTTGGATAATTGATTAATCATTGTAAATGACAAATGTTTCTAGGTTCCATCTACGTTTGCAGTCTTTCTCCGACATTGTTCAGACAGAATAAATTATTATAAGGGGACATCCTTGGTTCTGGAGGCTGGTGGTGGGCGTACAATAAATCAGTTAACTGAAGAAAATAATTGATACATAATTTGATGTATAATGAAAATGCAAAATCCTGCAAAAAGAAATTAGCTGGTTTGTACGTAAAATGAGACAATTAGCTCTTAATGAATGTTTAGGGGCAACAGGACCCTGAGGACACACGCGCGCACACACACACACACACACAGACACACACAGACAAACACACACAGACACAGACACACACACACACACACACACACATCCATCCTCCTCTCACTCCATTCTTGCACTTCCAACACCGCCAGGCACACACATAAAAACACACACACGCAAATCAACACAACACACATACACACATGAATAATTCAGTTCAATATAAAGCGTTCAGGTTGTACTTTAGGGGGGGTTCATTTGTGCAAGGTCACCTACTAACACACTGCCTTAATAAGCAAAGTGTCTGGAGACACACACACACACACACACACACACAACAGACACACACACAAACACTCATTCTTTTCTCTAATGGAAGTGGCTGGAAGAGAGCAGCGTTTTTGGTAACAAAGAACTGCCCCTCCTTCCCCTACTTTCTTTTTTTCTCCTCTTCTCCTCCTTCCATCTTTTTTTTATCCTGCCTTGATCCTTTGTTTGCATATTTCCGAGTGTGTTTGTGTGTGAAGAGCCAAAGTAAACAGAAGCAGAGGAGTAAGAGACTGGTTTAGTCAGTCTCAAATACAGCCTTTTGTTGCCATGATTATTTATTGGAGAAGAAAAGAGAGGAAGAAATGGAGATAGCGTGTGGAAAGAGAGAAACAAAGTCAAAGCAGGATGACAAAAAGAGAGGCGGGCTGCTGAGTGTGCATGTGTGTGTGTGTGTGTGTGTGTGTGTGTGTGTGTGTGTGTGTGTGTGTGTGTGTGTGTGTGTGTGTGTGTCTTTCTGTCTGTCTGTCTGTCTATCTGTCTGTGTGCGTGCGTGCGTGCATGCATGCGTGTGTGTGTCCGTGTGTGTGTGTATATGTGTGTGTGTGTGTGTGTCTGTGTGGCTTTGGCTTCTCTGCAGATTTAGTGTCATATTGGTCCCCTATCAGTCTCAGGCACTTTGTTGCTGTGCTAATGCTATGCTAATGCTATGCTAATTCACCATTTACTCTCTTGGATTTGGCTACTCAGGTACACACAAACGGATGTTGAATCACTTTTTTTGTGTTACGTCATGTCAGCATTCATTTGCACAACTAAAAATACAACAACAGACATGGTGGGAGGATTTAAAGACATGTCAACCTCAGATGTTTGTGAAACTTCAAACATCAAGCAGAGCTGAGCTTTTAAATAATCATATTTAAATTACATACAAATGAAAAACAAAAAAACAGAAATGAACTCAAGCAGCTTGATAGTAGCTGCAGGAGTGTAATGTGTGACAGCTTGAAGCGCATTGGTTTAGCTTCAGGTGATTTACTGGAATACGGCGGCTGATCCACAGCTGGGTCGGATCATTTATATCAGACAGCGTCGAATTTTCATTGAGCCTGCAGAAGATTGATTAACCCCAGTTTCTGACAGGAAAAGCTATCTCAGGAGAGGTGATAAAAAGGTGTGTGCACTCAGTTGAAGTTAAGCTAGCGCAACAAACTCACTTTTTTGAAGTGCTGGTAGACGTGATGACGTAAATTGTATCTCTTCTTTCAATTTGTTTCTCTTTCTTCATGAGGTATACATATACGTCTGTCTTCCATGCAGCCAGTGGTTCGCATTGTTTTCTGTACATCAAAAAATCTGAGAATGTATTGACTTACATGATTTTTTTTTTTTTCCGGGTTCATAAAATTCTCAAAGTAGGTTGAAAATTCAGCATAATTTCAACACTAATTTATTATTATATTTCATATTTGAGATGTATTTTTTTTTCATTTTGTTGGTATCCAAAGTAATGATCAATCTGATACTATAGAGTGACATTTGCAGCATCAGAATCAAAACTGCTACCAACAAACACGGCAGCAAAAATATATGAAGCTCAAAAAA
The DNA here is from genome assembly GCF_004354835.1 of Perca flavescens. NCBI lineage: Eukaryota > Metazoa > Chordata > Actinopteri > Perciformes > Percidae > Perca > Perca flavescens. Next base: position 26,078,485 of record NC_041337.1, read on the forward strand.
TGCTTCTAAGCACTTATATAAAATGACAGTGTATCGTCTTAGTTTTTGTTTTCTCCCTCATTTTTATGCTTTATGTTTTTTTCTGTGTGAGAGTGTGAAAATCACCTCACAGGGGGGAGACAATGCGTGTCAAACTCATTTGAGTTTCCGAGTTGAGTACCACTGTTGTATTCATCAAACTATTACCAAAGTGACATCATGTTTTCAGAAAAATTATGATACATACTTTTTCTCTGATTGGTATTAAAACTTATAACAAAACAAAACACTGTTGCTGCTGTCGCCATCTGGCATCTGGGAGCCACAAGCTAAGTTTCCATCCACTTGTCAATCGAATTATCTGAAGTTCGGTAAAAAAACGAATGCTAATAAAGCTGGTGAAAGTGTGTTTCCATCCAACGGCTTTAAAGCGAATAAAAACCTGTGCGTAATGACGTCACATGCTGTTTTGCGATTAAATTGGTATATGAAATTGATTTGAGTAATTTTAAGGTGTTTCCATTCATTTTCGCACTGAATCGCACAACATTCAAGCAAACTTTTGCGAACAAAGTTTTGCTAGACAAAAGTAGTTGTTGTTACTATTAGAAGCCAAGGAAGCTACGATGGGCCTTTGGCCGAGGATCTGATCCAGCTCATCAAAAAGGTGGAACTTGCCTTTTATTTTCCCTCTGGTACCGCTGCGAGACAACTCTTTTTTTTTGAGACATGTATCGTTTGAGCGCCTTCCATTTTCTCCGGAGGACGTCCCACGGCTTTTCGTAACTTTTGTTGGCCATTTCCTTTGCGAGTTCCTGACAAATTATGACATTTCTTAGATGTTTGCTATCTAAAATAGCCATTATATTTTGCTCGTAAATTAAATTCAAAAAGTCTCTCGTCTCCTCGCTCGTCCGCTTACATCTGTCTTTGTTGACACCCGTCATGTGTGCAAACAGAGTGGAAATACTGGGCGGAAATTAACTAAAACTTCTTCTTCTTCGTTTCGTGGCGGGTTACAACCATAAAATGACCTAAAACTTAATCGCAATTCATTAATTTATGAATAAATGAATAAATTAATTTTCCATCAGCGTTTATCACATAAGCCGTATATTGATCAAGAGACAATCCAACAAGACCGAACGTATTTCATTTGAGTCGATATTCATGAAATTCTATCAAATTTTACTGTTTCCATAAGGCATTTTTCATTCGATATCACGTAATTCGGATAAACGTGTGGATGGAAACATAGCTACTGTCTTGTCCTTGTCTGGAGCACGGTGTGTGGTGAGGAAAGAACAAGTGCTCCTCGACTGAGATAACTGACGTCATTGACTCTTTATTGTGACTATAGAGTTTATCAAACTTTACGTTGTATCACAAAAGCTGCTGTAGAAAGTTTATTTGTCAGTCACTGTAAACTGATTCTACTTGCAAGTAAACAAACTTTATTATAACTTCAGTGGTCCTGTCTATTCTTGATAATATAATTATTCTAACAAATGTAATATGTTTGAAAGAGGAAATAACACAATTCTCTTGAAAATAAAAAAGTGAAACAAGCATAAGCAATAAAACGGGCCTTTGCTAAATTCATTACACTCTGGGGTTTTGCAGACTTAATTGGTCTGGTATGATCACTAGCTTATTCTTGCTAAAATAAGCTAACTATAAAGGGGCGCTATGCAGTTTTGGCCATTTCTTTGCTGTTTTCTTTCGCTTTTGCTCGCAGGTTTCTCTATAGAGCTCCCCCTACAGCTTCGGAATAGATATTTGGCAGCTCCTATGTTTACTTGTGTCTGCCGTTTCCTCTTTCTGTGTTCCTCTGACAATGCTTTCCTAGCTTTCTGCTTCTTTTTAGCCAGCTTAGCCATGACGATAGTGGGAAAAACTCCATCGCTACCTTGTTAGCCGGTTCCTGAGTGGGCGTATGTGTGCAGTGCCGTGAAGCAATTTGTTACATCGCGAGACCTGATATCACACGATAACTTCCTGGCGCTTAGGCCGGTGGCTCGCCGGGTGAAAATTGCAAGGGTGTTTTTTCCGCTCACAGGCGCTAGGGGGGCGCAAGACGACCACCATTCAACTCGGAAAGAAATTGCATAGTTCCCTTTTAAATTAATATAACTTTGTAGCTAATAATACTGATTCAGTCTGTTGACTTTATGACTCTTCTCTACTTGTGCTAGTGTTGCACATTTTAGCACCTCACAGATAAACATTTGTACGAGTAAACAACTCTCTGATACCTGGGTTTGTCGTTTTCTTGCTCTTAGATAAGTTACTTAATGATGTCTTTACCATCAACTGACTCAAAAGAGTCTTGGAAGAGGAGTTTACTTTATTTCTTTTGTGAATCAATTTGAAATGCATACAGTTTTTATGATTTTTGATGGAAGGTTTTCTTCTTTTGTTTCCAGCTCCCATTGTTTTTTTAATTTGTGTCTGTATGTTTTGTATGAAAATGAATTGGCAGACTCCGGTAACTTGCTTGAACTATGTAATCCATGATCATTCATCTTTTTTTTTTATCAGTGTTACAATATGTTCTTTGCTGCATACCTCATAATGATAATGTAACAAAAATGATTGCAGACTTGTGATGGATAACACAATTTAAACAAAGTTTGCTAATCGACTTTCAAATTATTCAATTGAAATGAAGTATCTAATGACAGCAGCATCATTTGCAGAATGGTTAAGGTGATGTGGTGGAGTACTTAATGAACAACTGGAAAAGTCAGATTTATTTCATTTCTCATCCTCAATTCAGGCTTATCAACAACATCGCAGCAGACAAAGAGGCTTTCTGCTCAAACCGCAAGGGTAAATGAGCTGTTTATTTCTTAGAACAGCACTAGAAGGGTGTTATAGTGTTTTCACAAAATGTGTGTTAAAGTGTACGAGACACTGCAGAGTGTGGGAACAGCGTGAGTGTGTAGTAATGAGCTGAGCAGACTGGGGGGATTTGGGAAACGCTGGTGTTGCTTTCGTCTTATCCGTTGTGCTCTGAGCTGCAGCAGACAAGCGGAGAGAGCTGCTTAATGCTACAATTGCATCCTTAGAATTCACTAAAAGCTGTTATTAAGTGTGACTAAGAAAAAATGGGATGTTACAATCTGCTCGCAACATTACCAGCATCCGTTTGTATTGTTATATGAACATTATTGGGTTGTTTTTACTCTGTAAATAGCAGGATTTTAGCAGTATGTCACCTTGTCACTCTACACTACTTTCTCTCTGCTTCCATCCATCCTTATCACACACACAAACACACACACACACACACACACGCACGCACACACACACACACACACCCACACCCCTGGTTATGTAACCCATTGTGTGTTGCATTGTGTAGACCCCTTTGTTCCAGTGTGTGTGTGTGATGTAGAAACTGGCCCCCTCGCCATTAGGTCAGATTCTGACAATCTGATCTAATTTCTGCCCTCAGAGGAAAACAGTTGTTGAATGTCAGTGCCACATTTAAAAAAAAAAAATCTAATACAAAATCTTGTCCAAACTTGGTTATTTACCTGGTAAAGAAAAGTCATCTTAAAACTCTAAATCATGCATGGGGAGGAAGTAAGTAAATTTTATTTATATAGCACCTTTCTAGAGCAAGCGTCACTGAGTGATTCACAAGACAATGAAAAAAAAGAAAAGAAAACATGTGCCTGCTTGGAAACGGTAAAGAGGATCAGTTGGACACATACACTTCTCCTCTCTCTCGGGATTTCATGCCTGGTTGCTTCAGGTGAGTCTGTACAGCGAGAGCAAATGTGATTTCTGTGCTCTCCTCCACTCTCAGAGAGCAAACTCACGTACTGTCAGTTAACCTGCGTAACCTGACTACCTGTAAAAACCATTTCCATTCGGAAACCATATCAGTGCACTGTAAAAACATATGGTGCTTTGCTCTGCTCTGTCGACAAGACAGTAACGTCTCAATCAAGCAGTTTAGTTTTTTGAGTATGGTTGCCTGTTAAGGTGTCAGGAGACTGCTTTCATTCCTCTGTCTATTTCTAGCCGTCCAGCTGACTGACAGCTGATTTGTTTTTAAAGAATATTTGCTTTCCCATGTTGATTCTAAGTTTCAACAATGTTTCAACACTGTCTATGGTTTTGTAACCTTGCAGAGCTCATATCTTTTCTATATCAAGAGTTTCAACATTAGTTTGTTTTGTTTCATCGTGTTTCTTACATTCTCCTGTCCGTCTCTAGCCACGGTGTATACATTTTACACTCCCCCTCTCTTCCAGACTTTCCTAACTCTTTCATCAGGTCTCCTGAATGTGTTTGATCCCGCCCTGCTCTGTATTCACGAGTGTCACGGCTGGTTGAACTGCAGATCAGATTGGATTTGAAGGCGGAGAGTTCACACTGCTGTGCCTCCTCATCCATGACTGAGGAATGACAACATCTCTCTCTCTCTTTCACTTTCCCCCTTTTTCTCGCTCTGCCATCGCCGTCGTTATCTGTCTCTCTATCTTTTCCCTGTGTCATTGACCATCGCTTCCTGTTTCCCTCACTGTCCTGATCGGTTTCCCTCCATCCATCAGGCAGGCGCAGAGAAGAGCTTGGCGTGCATTTATTATTTCGAAAAATCCATCAACCTCTCTCTGCCTCTGTCATCCCTCAATATCGCCCAATAACTCTCTCTCAATATCCATCTCCCCTCCCATAAGCTTTTCCCTTTTATAGAATCAACAATGTGAAATATGGTGAAATGTTACCTGAAAAAACCTTTGATGCAGCTGGCAAAGCAGAGGACACAGCCAGAAGCTGTTAAAGACGTTATCAGATAACATGGAAGTCAACCTGTTATCTTATCTGCAGTGTAACTGTAGACCTGCAGGCTCGGAAACATGAGAACCTGACTCTGGTCACGGTGCGTGTGCTTTTACATAATGAATAATGAACATTTTCGATCATACATTTGTAAGAGTGAGTTTAAGGTGTGCCTGTAAATTTTGGCTCAAAATTTTTGACAAACAAAATGATCCTTGTTCCCAGCTTCAGGCAGTGGTTTCCCAGTTTAGCTGTTTAACTGACAGTCCATGCAGCCGTTAGCCTTCTGATGCAACTTATAGTAACTAAAGCCAACCCACACACATTTCAGACTGATGATTATCGGTTTAGGCAACTTTAGACAAACTGACTCAGCAATTTTTGGCTCAGGCTGGTCAGGTATTTGACAGTTGATGCTACTGGTTGGTGTTTTGCAGTACTGTACTGTCACAGTCAGGGCAAGTCAGTGAGGTTCATGCTACGTTTGCACGTGGCCAGCTATTTTCATAAACGGACATTTTAACCTCTCCGTTTTCAAAGATAACATTGTGCACAGCTGTCAGTTTTCAGAAAAGTGTTCGTTTACACGTACCCGTGTATATATAGGCCGTCAATGTCGTCAAGAGCATGCCAAATCTGTAGGTGGCAGTGTAACGAGAAGCTCAAGCCCACGTTCGCCAATCAGTATCCCGAAAATAGCAACAACAGCAATGAATCACTTCCTCTCTCTTCTCTTCCTCACTTCCTCGGCTGCCTAAACCTCTGTTTGTCTCAGTTTACATGCAAACGTGCAAACAAAGTCTTCCCAAATCCCCACTTTGGCCGGAGTTTTTTAGAAAGAATCGTTTTCAGAGGCAAATTCTCCGTTTGCGTGTAAACGAAGGGAAATGTCTCAGTTTTTCAAAATAACCGTGTACGTGTAAACGGGGTATCAGATAGCTGACTGACAGTTCAGGTAACGTTTTGACACTTCTGGTATCTGTCACACAACTTACTGGGACACTAGAATAGAACGGAGCCATCGTAAAAGTTAATAGTAACACCTGTGCTTTTCCTGCTGTCCAACTGTCTGCTGTGGAAAAAGGCCATTTAAAATAAACTGGGATGGCAGCTCTGTTAATGTGTCTGTCCCACTCCAAAGGAATAAGTGAAATGCATTGTAAATGTATCTGTATTGTAGAGGCGAAAACGCAGGTACCATATAAAAGCCCCATTGTACATTTGAAAATGTCACAATGCTGGCTCCACCCTAATTGGTGATGTAAGAGTATTTCTTACATCACTTAGTGATTAGTATCACTTAGACTCCCAAAGTCACTATCTCCATTGGCTAATAAAAAGTGAGTGTAATTATTACGCTTTAACACAAGTCTATTTTTATACAAAAAAAGGGTTTTGTGTTGCAAACTCAGCCAACTTTTCTTCCTGCTGACAATGCAGGAATTGCTCACGCAAATGAAACACGTTGTGATATTCAGTGTCATGAACTCCCTTTCAAAGTCTAGCACGCATTTATTTCCATCTCTTTTAATCGATGCCCCCCTCTGCAACCAAACGCAGCTCAGCTGAGAGCCTGATCCAGTAGTCCCCACATATGTTTAGCCTCCGGCCAGAATCAATGGTTCCATTATCGGGCAGGCTTATTTATCCGTGAGTTTTTAGAGCCATTCATAGACTGTTTGCACCCTGATAAACTGATCTTCCAATGGGTTAGGAAGCAGAGAGGGATGAGAGGGAGGGAGGAAGTTATTTTAGGGAGGGAGTGTGGAGAGAAGAGAGGGATGAGAGGGAGGAAATGACAGCGGGAGATGGAAAAGTGAAAGGTCGGGAAATAGCCCAAAGGTTAATGAAGGGATAGAAAGGTGAGAGGCGAGGGAGGGAGGGGGGGAAGACTGACAGACTTGTGGAAATAAACATCAGATAAATAAGCAAATCCCCTTCATGCTGATGCTGCACTGCAACTCCACCTGGACATGAAAGGAATCATTGAGAAGATCCCTCAGTGCTCGAAGGTTACAGTATTTTAACAATTCTGATGAAAAAGAATGACACCAGTATTAGTTTTTATTTTCTGTGGTCTCTTACCTTTTTCTTCCCTCCATTTCTTTCTTTTGTTGTCAGTGGTTCCTTGCAGAGAGAGAGGCTTGTTTCCATGGAAACGGACTGAGCCAGATAAGCTTAGCTGCTTGCACTGCAGCGTGTGTGTGTGTGTGTGTGTGTGTGTGTGTGTGTGTGTGTGTGTGTGTGTGTGTGTGTGTGTGTGTGTGCGTGCGTGCGTGTGTGTGTGTGTGTGTGTGTGTGTGTGTGTGTGTGTGTGTGTGTGTGTGTGTGTGTGTGGTTGATCTTGGCTCTAAAGCGAAGGAAGCATGATGATTAATGAGAGTCTAATGCACTGGGCAGACACTCGGATGAACAGAGGATGGTGTGTGTGTGTGTGTGTGTGTGTGTGTGTGTGTGTGTGTGTGTGTGTGTGTGTGTGTGTGTGTGTGTGTGTGTGTGTGTGTGAGTGCAGTAGTTATTAGCAATGCAACCCAGTTTTTGGTTCATGTCATGAGGTTTATCTCTCTCTCTGTTATGACATGTGTATCTCCACCTCACAGCTGTAATTCTGCACTCTTAGCACTCATGTTGCTATGATGATCAAAATCACTATGTGGATGATCAACATCACTATAGCAATAATATCTGGGCTCAGCACGAGAGGAACTGTGTTATATGAGATATTTATATATACATAGAATAGTGTCATATATTTGGAGATAGGCTAAATTAATTTTCTCTCTTACTGAGAGCTGGATGAGAAGATCGTGCATAGAGTGTATATCAATCCATTGAATGTGAAGCTATGGCCAAAATACGATTGGCTTAGCCTGGAGTATCAGATGGTATACCTGGTAAACTATAAAAATAAGACTCCAGGAAGTCACTGCGCCCAGCCAAGAAATAGATCTAGTCCATAACACTTTTTCACAGAATACACAAACAAGATATAACATGTTAATTAATGAGTTTGAAGATGCTGGCAGGCTGATATTATAAAGTTTGGACACAGTCAGGGTAGCTTTTTCTCATTTGTTGTGCATCTGCACTGTATGCTAAGGCAAGATAAGTCATGAATGAGAATCAATCTTCTTATCTAACTTTCGGCAAGAGGTCAATTTTCCCAAAATGTCAGGTAAGTACTATTAAAGGGCAGCTTGGTATATTGGCACGAACTGTCAAGATTCCTGTGTATCATGGAAAACCAGGAGTTCTTTACTGTTGCCTTCAACATCCTGAAAAATGACAAAATTTCCTTAATTGCACTACAACAGTGAACGGTTGTACTATGTAGATGTGAAATGTCGGCCAAATATATTATTGTCTGTGCAACACCTGGCAGTTGGGATTATGGCTCTGTTCAGATGAAATAAAGGTGAAATCACATGGTGGTCTGTAGTGTTTGGTAACGCACCAAACAACTTGTAATGGTGAATGCTCTTGAAAAACTTTTGAGTCCGTGGATGGAAACAAAATCATGAAAGCCTGCCTTGTTTTTACACTTTTGGGGTTTAAAAATATATTCTAGTCTGGTCTGCACGTATGGAAAGTTTAAAACCACGCCCTAGATAATAATTAGTTGAAAAGAGTTGGAACCATGTGTGTATGTTGTAATTTCACAAGTTTAAATCCCACCGTTGTATTCCACAGCGGGTCATCTCTTACTCCCTGTGTTGTTTCAGACTGAATACGTTCATTCTCCTTCAGTTCAGAATCAGTGTGTCACTTCTTCCTAATGACACTCTGTATGTGTCTCTGTTCCAGAACTCCCAGAAGAAAAGAGTAGCACGACCCAACAACAAACCTGACAAGAAGTTCTGTCCACAGGTAATACACACACACACACACACACACACACACACACACACACACACACACTATGTTTTCCTCTAGATGGTCCAACAAATCAATAAGACAAACTGCGGTTTCAGCAACTAAACCATTAAGACACTTAAACCTAGAGAGGGAGAGTGACATGTATCTAACACACACACACACACACACACACACACACACACACACACACACACACACACACACACACACACACACACACACACACACACACACACACACACACACACAAACACACACACAGGGAAGGTTGTAGCTCTTGCTGCCCAAAGCTTGTTTAGATTTTTAACATTTAAAAAACAGTTTTTCCACAGATATAATTAAAGTGTTTAATTGTTAAGTGTTGCTTTATATAATTATCATTCTGTATATTCTTTATGATTATATGAAATACTTACAAGGAATAACCCCAATTGTAAAATAAATAGCAATTGAATTCTCTGTACAGTTACACTATTCAATATTTAATAACATTTCAACAGCAGTCCTGTCTGAGATGTTTGTCAGTTTCCTTGTAATCAATTCCAGGGGCACAGATACAAGTAAAAATATAGTAAAATCTTGATCATAAATATCATCATATTTCCACATTAGCTTTTTATGGTGTCAGCAGAAATTGCATGTACTGTAGGTGACATTGGACCACAGGAACTGAGACTGTTATTCCCGCCTCCATACATTGAGTGGGTCAAACCGGGCAGCACTGGTTCCAAATTATAAGTAATTCAGAAACCTGCATTTTGATTTCCGCAACAACAGTTTATTTTCTCCATCAACATCGCCACTTATAAGTAAATATACTTACAGTTGTGATAAAGGGAGATGTGATCACAAAATTCATTTCATACACAGAGGAACTCCATCCAACATCCTGAAGCATTTCCTGCAGCATAATGCTTCTGGATAGTGACACTCCAGTTAAAGTTCATCCGCAGTTAATTATCACTTTTATTGTGAATCCTCCCTAAAACAGACATTTATTCTTCTAATTTTCTGCTTCAAACATCAATTAAGTTCAGACTAGACATGTTAATGGTGTCTGGGGCCAACGACCATAACTGCCATATTGGAAATCTATCTTGTTTGATTCTTTAAGTGTGTTCCTGCCTCACGGCTCATGACTGTGCTGTCTGTGTGTCTCTGTTGTTTGTGACCTATTTCCTCTGGGTATCGCGCCTCTATCTGTCCAAACAAGCTGTGTGCAGTTTGCAGCAGATTAATCAGCATTTCCTGTTCTCTCTCTCTTTTCTGTCCACCATCTTTTCCTGCAGGTGTTGTTACTTTAATATAATTCTGGTATACCCAGTTTCTGTTTATTCTTGGATTACAGATCAGGCGTCGACACCACACTTTAAATCTCTATATCCTCTTCATTCTGCCTTTATTCGCTCCTAAAAACAGAACTACTAACTAACTTCACTTTTCCAATGTCTCCCTCCCTTTTTTATTTACCACAGTTAAATAAAGCTAAAGAACTTTTTCCCTTTTTAAAAAAAAAAAAAAAAAAAAAAAAAGGCGCTACATGAATTAGAAGTGTATCAACTCAGGTTTTACAGCACGACAGAGTACATAGAGATAAATATTAAAAACCCACAGCACTTACATATCACCACAGAAGGGGGTTGGCGGTGAAGTTATTTCTCTCACCACCATATCTCTCCTCGTCTGCTAACACGAGTCCAGGCTTCCTCTCCAAGCCACATACCATAAATGGCTGTAAATTCGCCAGCTCTCGCCTCTCTCAATGTGGTTGGGAATGCTCCACAGGCCGTAAAACAAATACAGCCACAGAGCTTCTTCTGAGGAATGAGGGGCACAAGTTCACCTCAGGTCAGCAGTAGTTACAACTGAGTTTAAGATAGAGAAACATACATAAATCTATATTTATATTGAGAGCATTGTACAACTCCTAAGAAACATACCACAACAAGCTGACAAACACTGCCCTTCTAAAGTTGGTTAGCTAACGTAGGACGAAACAGTTGCCTATTTACACATCCAGCAGGCACAGAGCCACATTAGCATCTGGAGTCGTGTTTCTGGCCATCTAATAGGGGTTTTCTATACATTATTTATTATATGTGCCATATAAGTCCAATTTCTACACTCTTTTAGCTCTGTTTTAGTCTTTACCAACTCCTGGATCTTTAGCTGCTAAATGCTCCACAGGCTAATCCAGCTAGTTGCTGACTTTGTCAGTCTTTAGTGCTTGGCAGTGTAGACTGGGGTTATCAGAGCTTTTTGAATTAAACAACTGAAGAACTATGCTAGCAGTGAGACTAAACCATTTAGTAAATGTGCTGTAAAACCCCCCAAACAATATGTTATAAGACACTAAAATGCTCCAAAGAGTCACAGAGTTGGTGATAATTATATTATTTCAGCACTGAGTTACCCCATTGACAACTGAGTCATTTGATTTAGTATTTAAAAAGAGACAATTTTACTTTTGAAAAGATAAATAAAACATTCTTTATTTTACCAAAAGTTTAATTCATAAGCAATAAAACGAACCCTTGCTCAATTTGATACTGTCAGGGTTTTTGTTGTTACTTGGTCTGGTTGGACCTGAAGCTAATGGTTGCTAATGTTAGCTAATGTTAGCAAACTTTAGATATTTATTGTGCTCTGTTACCAACGTTACTGAGTCACTTCACTAACTTTATGATTCTTCTCTACTTGTGCTACTGTACTACCATAATCCCATTACTGCTAATTAATCTCATAGTCATGCTATAAATCCAAATATTTATTTTTGCACATTTAAGGTACCACAGTAGCTAAGATGCAGCTTAATTTGTCATTTGTGAGCTATTCTTAGTTTTACAGTTCAGTATTTTCTATCCAAGTTAGTTAGTAAATATTCATTTCACATATGATGTCTGAGGGAAACCACTAATGAATGTTTTCTAGAGTTTCTCTGTTTTCTTTGTGTGTGTTTTTTGTAAAAGCCTCTCGGGGAACAAACACAGCATGACTCTGACCTCACCATTTGGTAGCTGAAAGCCGCAAGCTAGTCAAATAGTGCTTTGTCATCATTTCTCATGTTCAAGGCAATTTTAAATAGAATGAAAAACCAATTCATCCCACTTGAGTTACAGGACTGTAATGGTTTAGTGTGTATTATAACAGTCAGCGATGATGCCCAAACCTTACTATGGTTAAAAACAAATACTCAACTTTACAGATTGACTTTTATGAATTTAATAACAAAATGATCACATACTTCACTGTAAAGTCCATGTCTAGTTGTCTGCACGGATTTAAGTCGGCTTGATGTTTGTGTGTGTGTGTGTGTGTGTGTGTGTGTGTGTGTGTGTGTGTGTGTGTGTGTCTCTGCACTGTTCCCATGCATGTATCCAGCTGTCTGCAGCTTTTACTTTCTGTGTGTGTTTTCGGTCCTGTCAGGTTGTCTGTCCAACCTCTTTCCCTGGGTAGACAGATTGAAGGGCCCTCCTTTGTGTGTTTCTTGTCTTGTCTTGTCTGTTCTCTGCGTCTTTGTCCCTCAATGCCTCTTTTTAAAAAAAATCTTTTTCTGCCCCTTTTATACAGAATTATGACAAATTACGCAAGTGAAATCATGTTTAATCATTAATTTTCTTTCATTTGACAATACTGAATAGTGAGAGTTTGCATTTTTCACATTAAATCATCATCAGCATTCTTGACTCTATTTACCTCAGGTTCCCCTCTCAACATTTTCTTTTTACTCGAACAGTTCAGGGTGGGGCAGCACCAAATGACTATTGTCATTATTGATTAATCAATTGATTATTTTTCCAAAGTCTGACCAAAACACAAGATAATGCATTACACAAGTAATAAAATTGGCAAAAACTAGAACCTACAAATGTGTGCCTTTTTTATTTAATGAATTTCCTAAAAAAAAAAGATACATTTCAATCATCAGTTTAAATATTTCAATCAAAATATTTAAATGGCTGTCAGATAATTGACTATTAATTGATAATTGAATCACTAGTTAAAGGCCTAAAAGGGAAACTTCACTTTGCATGTTAACAGATGTGTGCGCATGTCAGCCTCTCTGTGATACAGCAGTTTTTGTATGACTGTCACCTCGGTGCTCTCTTCTCTTTCCGTCATGTCACCGCAGGAGGACAGTTCAGACCTGAAGTGTCAGCTCCACTTTGCCAAAGAGGAGTCAGCCCTGATGTGCAAGAAGCTGACCAAGCTGGTGAAGGACAGCGATGCCATGAAAGAGGAGCTGGCCAAGTACAGGTCGCTGTACGGAGACGTCAACGTCTCGCTCACTGTGGAGGAGGTGAGGAACTAGATATTTGCTTTCGAGCCATTTTATACAAGAGCAAGACATTTGTTGGGTCTTTGTCATGGTCAGATAGTGATTATTGAGCAAATTAGTGCAGACAAAGTAGTGGTTAGTGAACAAGGCCATGATCACTGTATGGAGAATTAAGAACTACAGCACAATGGAAGAGGAGGAGAAAGGATTTTGATTCCATATTTAAAGCTGTGATACAGCCCACAGAAGGGTTTATTGACGACACCTTCAGGAAAATATAAACCCTGAGTTTCCATCTTTTCTTACCGTTTAGCTATCTCTTAATGTTTGCCTGAGAGCTGCAAAATGGTCCATATAAAACCTAAATGCCAAAAACGCCTGGGAAAACTCTACAGAGGTGCAGCTGTATTGTTTTAGAAAAAGCATAAAACACTTCGCAAAGCTCATTAAATCCAACTCACTTTTGAGCTATTTCAGGGAATGCTGAAAACATGCAAACAGATTGCAGCCAGTGGTTTTCCTACTTTATAATCCGTTGGATACTATATTGAATTTCCTGTCCTTTTGTGTTTTCGATGAGGATTATATAATCCAGGACTGGTAATGCAGAACATAATTGTTATAATTGTTATTACTATTGGTAATTATATTAGTATGTCCTTTACAACCATGGTGAAAAACTTGAGATAAATAGGGTAGAAACACCTATCAGCACTTAGATAATTCATGCTAACAGTCATAAAGGTCAGCCATTTATTAAAGGGCACTACGAGTTCTGGCATGGTTTCAGCGCAATTTCATTTTTGTCTCAAATCGTAGGCATCTCTCCTTGATCCGCTAGCTGCCTGCCCCCATGAATACACTGTGAAAAAGCCCGGTCTCGGGAGACAACACAGGGTCGTAAACGTCAAACAAACACTAGGGGCACAGGCTGTGCACCAAAATACAACAAACCACGTTCCAGCCAATCAACAACTCACGCTACACAATCAACTCTGCTCACTGTCCCCCCTCCCCCAACCATCTTGTCGGTGATATGCTGGTTTGTTGTATTTTGGTGCACAGCCTGTGCCCCTAGTGTTTGTTTGACCAGGCTTTTTCACAGTGTATTCAGGGGGCGGGCAGCTAGCGGATCAAGGAGAGATGCCTACGGTTTGAGACAAAAATGAAATTGCGCTGAAACCATGCCGGAACTCATAGTGCACCTTTTAAAGTGTATGAATGAACAGGTGGGAGGTGAGGAAGGAAGTGGTTTTCCTCTACTTATGTCTTTTTGCTGTTTGAATCCCCCTCAGGTTGCTGACTCCCCCCACACCCGCGAGGCGGAGATCCGAGTCCACCTGAAGCTGGTGGAGGAGGAGGCCAACCTGCTGAGTCGACGCATCGTGGAGCTGGAGGTGGAGAACAGGGGGCTCCGAGCTGAGATGGACGACATGAAGGGACCACAAGGTACTTTTTAAAACTTATCTCTCGGTTTTACATTTCTGTAATTCATTTCTCAGAGATTTTCTGATGTTTTATTTTTCTCCATTTCTGTTATGGCAGCGATAGTTTTTATGTTGTTACGATATATTAGATTGTCCTACTTTATTCAGGTAATTTTATATATATATATATATATATATATATATATATATATATATATATATATATATATATATATATATATATATAATTTTATTTATTTTATTTAAATTATAATTATATATTTATAGTTTTTTTATGAGAGGGCCAGGGCAAAACACATTTCATTGCATTCTCTCTGTACTTTTAAATGCACATGACAATAAACTTGAACTTGAACTTGAACAGAGGCATGAGCTCCTCTGGCGGTGGAAATAATCTTAAATCAACAGGGAGCAATGAGCTCATATGTGCTCTTTGCAGACATATTTTGGATAGTTATATTTTCATGATTATTATTTCATACACTTTAATTTCTTCCTTTGTTGCCTTCTCAACTGCTTGACCTCTCACCGTCTCGTTTCTTTTGGCCTAGATGGTCCACAGGAGCTCACTGGTGTTGGCGGTCTGGGCCTCGGAGGAGGAGCCATGGTACTCGGGGGAGGGGCCTCGTCTGAAAACGTCATGGAGCTCCAGAGACACCTCCAGTTTGTTGAGGAGGAGGCCGACCTGCTGAGGAGGTCTCTAATCGAGATGGAGGAACAGAACAAACTGCTGATGAATGAGATCAACCGCTACAAATCTGATCTCCCGCCGCCAACGTCCACGCTGTCGTCCAATTCCTTGGCGTCGCTGACAGACGGGCTGCTCAGCGACAGCCCGGTGCACTGCATACAGGAAGGGGCGGTGCTTATCAGCACAGACACCCCGGCCCAGGAGGAGGAGATCAGACTGGCAAGGCTTCAGATTGGAGAACTGAGCGGGAAGGTGAAGAAGCTGCAGTACGAGAACCGAGTGCTTCTGTCCAACCTGCAGCGCTGTGATCTGGCCTCCTACCATGCTCCTTCCTCCTCCTCCTCTTCCTCATCACTACGACTGGCCCTGGAGACTGATGCAGAGGCTGGAGACTCAGCCGAGTGCCTCCCAAGGTAGTGTTCTTCGGTGTGGTTCTCTAATAGGAATGCTTCAGCGATAGTATTTTTTGTAACTCAACAACTTTGTTGATAACTCATTGCACTTCAATAAAGACACCATGGCAACATGAATGTCTGTACAAAATTGCATGACAACCCATCCAACATTTTTAAAAGAGATTTTCTCCACACATCCATGAACTTGATGAAGAAACAGTGGTTGACAAAACAAGGTCTATTTTGTGTCTCTGCTGGAGCTTTTGGTAAATTCCCATTTTTCTGAGCACTTTTAGATCAAGAATGAACTTTCAATCCCAACCTTTAAGCCAACATGAGAAGTCCTAAACATGCTCTCTCTGTTTGTTTTTTCCGTCAGCCCGCCGCACCGCAAAGAGCCAGTAGGGGTTGAGACCGACACCCTGGAGATCAAGGAACGGAAAAAGAACATCGAGGACAAGGCTGACGTAACAACCTCACTCCCTGGGTACCCGGGGCAGAAGGACCATGATGCCTTGCTGGCCATGAGGGACCAGGCGCGCTTGGTTTCCACGGCGATACAGCTCCTGACCTCCCCCGAGTCTAACTGCCTTTCCTCCTCCCCATCCATCTATCACAAGGTCTGCAGCAACGAGGCAGCAGAGCCGTGCGAGCTGGAGAAACCTCAGCCTCACAGTCAGGTACACGTCCTCTGGTTGGTGTGTTGTTCTTCCACGATACTGTCAGCTTTTCAGGAAGTTCATGGAACCTGAAAATTCACTGTGTGGCTATTTTTTTTCTTCTTCAACTTTATTTATTTAAGTTAAAATTTGTACAGCAGGTGACACATGGGTCAGGGTGAACAAGGTATAGTGATAGTATATTGTCATTTCCCTGCAAGTCCCTGTGTGGCTATTTTAAACATTTTTTCATCACATCTACTAGAACCCTAAATATGTGTATGCACTTTATAAAACATAACAATGTGTACATGAAATATGTGGACATGATAAGAGAAAATATATAAGTTGAATAAGAAAAAACAAGCCCCCACAACTTAATATTTATCTGCCTGGGCCGTTCCCACACACAGCCAATAATGAGCGAATGTGTGATAAAGTCAGTTATTTTTTGTTCCCCAGATTTCAGAGCTGTCTGACCTGGCGGACCGGCCCCTGGTTGGTGCTCTGACCAGCAGGCTCCAGGCCCTACACACCCAGCTACAGGCCTTTGTGGAGCGGGTAGACAGCCATAGTAAACCCCCAGCAGGTGGGAGGGACCCTCAGGTAGAAGGAGCATCTCCTCTGGCCTCACGCTGCGCCTCCCTTCCCTGCTCTGGAGACGAACAGGATGGACTGAACACTACCGCGAAGAAGGTAAAAGACCAGAAACACACTCCAACTTCTCACTTCTTGTCACTCTGTCTCTTTCATTTTTTCAGTCTGTTTTTTTTTCTTCTTCATAAAAGCTTTTACTTTTGTTGGTTTTTTATTTTTTATTTTCGGTTGTCACTGGTTTGTTTTTCTATTCTTCAGTTTTGTGTGTGGTCCAGTGCCTAACCATTAATTTGGCTGAATAACACTCCCAATCCCATCTGAACGTGCTGCTTTAGTTTCTCCTCACAGTGGAGAATGGATTTACACAACAAGCTCAAATCTGCAACTCCGTGACTAGATGTTAATTAAGCTTCATTCAGATCTGTTTACAATTCTTTTTTCTGTCCAGTTTTTATTCTCAATTAACCTGACAGGCTTCCAACACAGTTGTGAATAGACAAATTGACAAACACAAATGTAAAATTGTAAAAACAAAAACTGTGGGGATGTATTAGATGAATTCAGATTTGAGGTCCCAGTGTAAACCTCTCCATACACCCATTTCCTCTGCATGCTGTTAAATTGCTTCTTAACCTGGTATTAAGATGCTGCTTTAGGCCTCAAATGGAGCCCGTTCTTATGCATGGACATAGTAGGGTTATTAAAAGCACATAAAGCACCATTTATTTATATCTATATTCATCAGAGTATCATAAAACCAACTCAACATACAGTCTAGGCTACATCTAGTGTAGTTGAGCAATATTGCTCATACCTATTTTCATTTAAAGTTACATTTATATCCATAGATTTAATCACATTTCAGGTGTAACTGAATGTGGCATCATAATTGAGGCTAGCAGGTATTGTATCATATGGCGCCTGTTAATATAGTTGTTGTTACACACACACCACACACACACACACACACACACACACACACACACACACACACACACACACACACACACACACACACACACACATATACTGTACATACATATTTCTTAAAACAGCAAATGAGACAGCGAGCCCGGTCTAAATAGATTTTCAATCAGACTTCATAAATCACATTTTCAGTCTGAAATTCTCCACTGGGAAATTCTTGAGTTACAGTTGATTGTCAGTGATTTATGTTTTAATCCAAACATATGCTGTATTTTCAACTATATAATGGTCAAAACTCAGTATGAGATCAGTTATAAAAGCACATTGGAATCAGTAGAGACTGAAATTCCACTTGACTGTCAGACAGCTGCTGGCACAGTTCTACCTCGCCTTCAACTGTCAGGAACATGTTTGAAAAAAATTGTACCTACTTGTTTATAAAATTTAAAAAATTAAAAAAGACTTTTGACTCAATAGCAGACTAAATTGACTTAAGATGGATATTTACAGTATTTGGTGAAGCTGCATTTACAGCAAGAGAAACTTCTTTCTTATAAAATTCTGTGTTTTCTATTCTAATCTAATCTAATTTAGTGTGTCTGTCTGGAGGAGGCTCTGATGAAATTATACAAAGTTTTAATAGGATACAGGATGTAATGTTTAGACTCCATTAGAGGCCAATTCTGAGTCCCAACACCCCTCCAATCTCTCCTCCCTTTTCCTTCCTCCCTCTCCCCTTCCCTTCGTCCCCTCCTCCTTCCCTCTTTTTTCTCTGCACGGGCACCATAACCGTCGGTTTCTGCACTTCACTTCCATCTCCCCCTTACCCTCCTTTTAAACCTCCTTTCTCTTCGTCCTCCTCTTCGTCATCTCCTCCCTGCTTTCCTCTGACTTCTCCTTGCTCACCTCAACTCCCTTTCCTTTCCTCCTCCCACTCTTCCTTCTTCTCCTTTTGTCCTTGCTTTGCTTCCCCATCTGCACTCGTTTCTCCCTCTCCTCCTTCACCTGGTTGCTCCGTCGACCCTTCGCTCTGACTTTTCATCCTAACCGCATTACTCCTTCTCGTCTTATTTCTTCCTCTTTCCCTCTTCCTTCCCTCCTCTATCTCCCATTGCTGTTTCTCCCCAACTCTCCCTTTCTTCCCACTCTTCTATGTCCTCCTCCGTTTCCTTTTTCTCTCAGCCGTTCATTCTGCCCTCCATCCTACTTTTCTTTTTTTTCTCCACTCTCTCCTTCTCCTCTGTGGCCAAGCTCTTTTTCCTCTACATCCTTTTCTTTGTCTTGTGAGATCCATACTCAACTGTTTCTGTTTTTTTTTTTTTTTTTTTTTTTTTTTCACTGTTGTCATGTGGATGGACGCCATTTTGGTTGAATTGTTTTTTATTCTTACTGTTGTGTTTGTTTGTCTTGTTTGTCTTTCATTTCTATCACTCCCCTCCGTTTTGTTTTTTGTTGCACAACGTCTCGTCCTCCCCTGTCCCTCCCTCTCTCACTCTATGATTTGTTTGTTTGTGTGTTTGTTTTTTTTATTCATTAACCTGCCCATGCATGCATGCAGCAGCCTGATTATAGGGACCAATCAGAGCCCGAGGTAAAAGGACAAACTGAGGAGAACAGCCAATCAGACAGCAATGAGACGCAAAAGCAGGAAGACAGCGAGCTGGAACAGGGAGAGAACGAGGCAGATGATGCACTGGTGAGTCCCAAATCAAAACCATTCACATCATGATAGGCATAGACATACACACTTGCCTGAAATTAAAGTTTTACTGTGTGTTTCACTTTGTCTTGTACACACATAAAGATAAACACTAAGGCTTTTTGCCTTCAGCGCAACAAATAAAAAGTCTAGTCTGCTCCTTTAACAGTCCAAGATTCTAAAGTAACTGAGGAAGCTGACAGTAAATGTGACAGAGAGACTGTAACTGATATCTTTATATTAATAATGGATTAAATGACTACTTGTATGTCTAAGGGGCCACTAGACAATTATCAGCCATCCCTGCAGTTCCCCTCAGCTCTACAGACTGTTTTTAGTGTTGGTTTTTCAGCCGGCAACTTCACTGTTTTGTTTCTCGCTCTCGTCACTCTCACAAACTAGCTTTTTCTGTTAGTTTTAAACCGCATCTGTCAGTCTTCTTCAGCGGTTGGAGTTTGCCCAGTTGTCTTCATGTGCCTCAAGTATAGAGCTTTGGTGATGTGTTAAAGGAATACGCCACCGTTTGTTGAAATAGGATTATTCACCATCTCCTCTATGTTTATATAGGTGGGCAAACGCATTTTTGTCTCAGTGCATGCATTGTCTTAGTCTGGCTGGTTGGAAGCGGAATTGTCCATTACATTACATTGTCCAGTTCTTTCGAACTACAGATCCGCTACCCAATCTGGCAAACTTGTAATGTAATGGACAGTTCCGCTTCCAACCTGTAGAGGGACCGAAGCGGGAAAAGTTACCTAGTGTTGCTTTAATGAGTCGTATATGGCTGATTGTAAGTCTCCTGCCTGCAAAGATGGTCTTAATGGCAACTCCATCTCCTTGACAAAAAGGACCTCACACACACACACACACACACACACACACACACACACACACACACACACACACACACACACACACTGTAGCTTGTTACTGATGTGGTACAGTGGTGGCGAGCTCATGCTAGCAACACAGTGTTGTAAACAAACATAAACAGTGACTTCACTGTCAGCTGTGGGATTGATGGGAAGAAAAGACCATTGTTTGGTTGACCTTTTGCTGGCGTGTCTCCTCGGTAACCAGGGATATGTGTGTGTGTATGTGTGTGTGTCTGCATCTTTATCCAAGCCTGACAGGGAGAATGGGAGTGAGAGACTAAAATAGAATGAAAGAGAAAGAAAACAAGATAGTCAGATATTATAGAGAAACAGTTGTGTTTGTAGCAGTGATCAGCAGAGCAGTGACACAGCAGCACATACTGTACACCCAGTGTTTACATACACAGCATAATACTGCTACTCATTCTTTGCAATATTCAATGGAAAAGTTTGTTTCCCCCTGCCTCCAGTCCAGGGTAGGAATTTCACGGCGGCCTTATGCCCCTCAAAAAATGATACTGTATGTCCTGCAGCCACAGGGGCCTAGATGCCCCGTATGCACTGCTCCAGCTGATTTTGCCGTGTTCTCCTTGCCTCCTATCAATACAGTGTAGTGTCTTTTGTTGAAACAAAGCCAGAAATATGCATATGCACTATTTTCATCCAGTTTATAAAGCTGCACGTACACCTGGTTCTGTTTCATAAATCTGAGTCATTGTGGAGCTGGGCGCACACACACACACACACACACACACACACACACACATAGGCCTCATTTCCACACCCGCAGTTACCCATAAATGGACGTAGAATACATATATTATATTATATTATTAAAGTGGTGTTATTAGTGTATTTGAATACTCACATTCTTCATGCCTTGGCTCTTGTGTTGCTACAGTTTTTAATGTTGTTGCACATTTTGTATGAAACAGCTGCCACGTTTTCACAACAGTGAGTCATTTTGGAAGTCAGAGTAGTTTTTCTGGCTGGTGAGCGGCCTGGTGGTGTCGAGGGTGATGAAGGGCAGAGGCTGAGCCCAGTGGAGGGTGAAAGAGGACATTAATGGTACAGTGGTGGGTCGATGGATTGCACTCACTCAGCAGCCAAATGAGGCATTGGAGAGTACATAAGTGTGTGTGTGTGCGTGTGTGCGTGAGTGCTACAGTAGCGTGCCGCAGCCGAGGTGTGATTTAAAGGGTGTTCTAGCACAAAACTGCCATGTTATGTGCTTCTCACACTGCTGTTTCTCCCTTTTTCATTTCCTTCTAACTCTCTTTTCCCTCAACGCTGCTCCTCCCATCACTTTTTCTCATTTCCTACCTACTGATGTTTCCCTATCCACTGCTCCTTTCCTTCTTTCTTTCTCTACCTCCCTCCTTATATTGTCCCCTTTATATTTTCCCGTCCAGTCCGGTGACCTCCAGGCTCGTCTGTCCAAAGCAAAAGAGTCGGCTCTCGGAACTCAGGCGGAGCTGGAGAGTGGGAGGCAGGCTCAGAGAGAAACCACTCTCAAACTCACACAGGTTAGTTTGCAGCACCGAACACTGTCAAGACACACAAACTAATAAAGTAAACGTGTAAACAAAACACCCTCAAACTCACACAGACGCACTGAAACGCCACTTTGTGTAGAAATGTAAAGAATAACCTGCTTATTTTGCAGTCAAGCTAAAATTACCCAGGGATATACAGTATTTGTATAGGGTTTTTGGAGAATCAGTGTTATTGTATGTTGTTTTCTCTTAAGTCTTGAAATCGATCGATTGAGTAACCAAACGTTTTGACATTAAGTCCTCCCTGATTATCCCGTCTCGAACTGTCTTTCCCTCTCAGCTCCAGGAGGAGCATCAGAAGGCTCTGCTCCGTCGGGACTTCCAGCTGCAGAGTTTGGGCCTCCAGGCTCGGCTTCAGCAGAAGTTATGGAGCCAGGAGAGGACTCTGCTGGTCCAGGAGTCTCAGCACCTCAAACAGGCCCTGTTGCTGCTCAGCCTCAAACTACGCTGCTTCCTCAAACAGTGGAGGCTGGGCTGCAGGAAGGACACAGAGTGGAAAGACATCTTGGAGGTATGAGGGGCAGAAAGGAACATTTTCTTCTTCTGTCAGAGTCAATAGTTGACTGTCGACACTGTTCACATGTGTCCTTAGATATTTATTTATTGATTTACTCATTTTGCAGGCTAGGCTGTGTATCTTAAATCAGTACTCTATTGTCGTTCAAGCCTCAAAGGTTATCTCCATTTGCCCTCAAAAATGTTGGAATAATGTAATCTCAGGTTTTCAACCAGCACAAGCATTACGAAAAAATCTTTGGAGGTTGAATCTGCTGCTATCACTTATATAACTTGGGCAGAATGAAAACTGACTTAATTTCACATAAATTGTTAAATATTTTGTATCATACCGAATTTTGAATATTGTAGCAGGATGGAAATTTTAACAATTTCTGCCCGTGCTGAAATAAAAAAACAGCATAAAATTGTGCTAGGAAATTGCTACTGAGTGTGTTATAATATAACATAATATATCAGAGGCTGAAATAAATGATTGACAGGTGATCTTACTCTGTGATTATTTTTTATTTTTTTTAGATGAACAGCCTGAAGGACCTCTACCTGCTGTTGGAGGAGGAAAACCTGACGAGCCCCGCTCACCAGACTGACAAGAGGGCTGCTGCACAAGAACAACCACTCAGCCCAACTATCAAGGTAGGTAGATTGACACACACACACACACACACACACACACACACACACATACACACACACACACTCTTACATGCGTGTCTTTCCCTGTAGTCTAGCGCCGTGAGCAGCACCTTGGCAGACTTGAAGGTGGCGCTGCAGGATCTGAGTGGAGAGTTGCGAAAGGAGAGACAAGGCTCCCAGGAACTCACCCAGCAGTTCGCAAAGGCCAAAGCATCATGGGAGGTGGAGAGGACCGAACTAAAGAGCCTCATCGTACAGGTGAGAAGTATTTCTTTAAATTGTGACAGGAAAAGTGGTTTTGAGTATGAGTAATGGGCTCCTACGTGAACACAAATATTTCTGCCAATGTCGGGAAAGTTTTTCACATGAAGGCTTCTGTTTGTGGAGTTTTTGCTCCTCTCGTTGGTTTGAAGTGGGCATGACTTCTGGAATAAAGGTGATCTCACATATTTCTGTGCACCAATCAGGATTTAGAATTAGGGTTGGGTAACGTTTGGATTTTTACGAATACGATGCCGAACCCGTACTTTTAAAACGATTCCAATTCCTAAACTGATTCTTGAAAAACTGAAAAATTACATAAAAGAAAGGCTCTTTTATGGAGTTTTTTTAAAATTGAAAATTATTTAAATTGAACAATATATTAACGTTTTAAAGTACTTAAATATATAATAAGTAAACCTAAGTCAACTAACACATAACTACAATAATTTAACAAATAACACTTACACTATTAACAAGTAACAACAAAATAAATGATGTTGAGTTGGTATGCCAACCAGCTTCAAACTTGCAGACAAATAACCATATTTGCCTTCTCTGGCAAGATAGGACACCTCTCCTGACTTATGGCATGTCCTCTACAGGAGAAAACTCTCTCAAATGGTGTCCAAGAGGTCTGTACACACACAGGTAGGAGTCTGAAAGGGCAGACTCCCCCACCCCCACCACCAGGCGACAGGCTCTTGTCCTGAACGATAGACTAGCAGAGCAAGTGTAATATGTTTACTAGCGATCACATGCAGTGAATGGTTAATATGCTATTACGTCCGTTTTGGTGAGCCCAGAGGGAAAATATGCCATTTTAAAAGTAGCCTACATTTACGGTAGCTAGCTAATGGTAGACTACAGAGAAAGTGTGATATTTTTATGTCCGTTTCGGAGCGTGTACAAAAAGATTGTATAAGTGATTGTAGAGTGCATGGCGGAGAATAGCGCTGACACACGATTCACACCGTGAGCGGGCATGTGCGCCACATGTCCGGAGCGACAGAGGCAACCTTTTTTAGTCGGAACCGAAATGAGGAACCGAAATTTGCGTTCTAATCTGGTCCGAATGCTACCGTTTGTGTAGGAACCGGTTCCATATTGGAACCGGGTTTCGGTACCCAACCCTATTTAGGATCCATGTTGCCAGGCTGCTGTCAATCAACTCTGATCAAACTACAGCCACACAGTCATGATGAAGCAGCAGAGCTGATGAGTGTTAAACTCTTAATGAATAAGAACTTTTTTTATTCCAGAATTTGATTGTTGCTTATTTAGTTATACATATTTAATGTTGTAGAATAAAACGTCCTGTGTGACACAGAGCTTTAAAAGGTAGTAGTGGTACTTTATACATTACTTGAAACAATCAAAATGAGTTTTATGTTACTCAAAAAACTAAACTTTGCCCAAATCCTTTGCTCCATTCAATGTGAGCTGTAGTGCAGTCCATTCAGAGACACACACACTTTAATTGGTATAATAAGATGGACACTGATGCAACATTGTACAAAATGCATCAATCTCTTTTGATTTTATATTCTACAACCACCGCGTTGTCCATTAAGGCAATAAGATGAACTAGTTTCCTTTGGTTGCTCTGCAGTTTTGATTGTAAGAAGACATATTTTAATATTTTAAAAGCCATCAGATACTCAGAAACTCAAAAGGATGGGAAAGTTGAGCAGAGCTAAACGTGGACGAGAAGTAAAATCAATGCAGTGGGAAGTTTAGGTAAAATGGTCTAAATCTAGAAATCAGTGCAGGAGCACATTGTCCACTACAGAAAAGTTGATAGACGAAAAGCTTCCACCAAACCCTGACAAAATCAACAAGTTTCTTCTGAATCCAGGTGACTGTTGCTTGCAAGCCTGTGCTCCTTGCTTGCATGTCACTGAAAAGCTACAGTAGACCGGGTGGGCAACAGACAGATGAAAAGAGAATAATGTGTGGGGTTTGTCATTTTCTACTTCTCGAACTGTCAAGTGGCTTATTTGTCCATCCAAGCCTTTCACCCCCTCTCTGTCTGTTTTGTCTACAGACTATGAGTAGCGGTTTTAATGTTTTATCCTCCTCTCCTCCCTCATTGTTTCTCTGTCTGTCTCATAACAGCAACAGAGGCGGTACTTGAGTAAGTGTTAATTAACAGCCTCTGAGATAGAGCACAGCCTGTGTGCTACCGCCCGGTAATTGAGACAGAGAGAGAGAAGAGAGGAAGATAAAAGAGAGAGAGAGAGAGAGAGAGAGAGAGAGAGAGAGAGAGAGAGAGAGAGAGAGAGAGAGCGGAAACAGAGAGGCCTGTTCAAGTTTGGCAATTTAAAAAGCCTTTTCATGTGTTTCCTGATTGATATTATTCTGCTGTCTATCATCATAAGCCATCTGTCAAAAATGCACTTTTTTTACATTTTAAGTTCCACAAAATGTGAACATACTGTAGATTTTGGGGCAGGATCATGGGCTACCTTTGTCCTTAAGCTAATCAGAACCAACAACATTAACGTTACGTGTCAGTTTGCAAAAACCAAGTAAGTGCTGTGGTTGTTGTCAAAGTAGTTGTCATTATTTTTTAAATAATCTGTGAAATTCCCTTTCAACAATTACGTTCTTTCAACATCCTGTTTCATGTAAAAAAACAAACTGTAAAACCTCGTAAGGAAATTACGCCATCAGTATCATCCTCATCCTAAATTAACCCAAATCCTAACCTTAAAAGCAAAAATCCACCCAATGAAATAAAGTACAGTTTACATTTTTATTTCTTTGTAATTCTGGAGGTAATGTTAGGACATTTTGCTGCTGCCAAAATGAAGTTTAAAAGCAAAGCAGCATTAAGAAAGTTTGTTATTGGTTTTGTTGAAAGGCAGTCTGGGTGAAGTGGAAGAAAAGTAACTTACACTTTATCATATAGATAATCTCCTTGAATACTTGTAAGACAGATGCGCAAGAGTATGGCATCTATTTTTTTAATAAAAAAAATATTATAGCAACCAGTCACAAAGGGGGACAAATATCAGGTACACCAGGAACAATTAGGCATTAAACGATTAATCTATATGCATACATACAGTCAAAATACATTTAGAAAAGGACCAATTTTATAGTAAATCAATTGATGAGCAACCACAATAAGGAATAAGGAATAAACAGGAGAGAAACACAAAATAACTACAAAGAAATTATTTATTTATTATGTTAAAGGGAAATTGTATAAAATCGATTTTCAATATTCTAAATTATATGGTTAGATATTATGCCTTTAATCCTTAACCAGAATCTAACCTGAGCATTTAGCCTAATGCTAATTCTAATCCTAATCTTAAATCCAAATTCTAAAAATGAAATGCCCCTTTGTGAAATAGTCATGCCCTCGCTATAAAGGATGTGTTTTATGTCCACACCAGATCCTAAACACAAAGACACACATGGAGACACTCGGACACTGACGGAGTCATGAATCATCGTCATGATCAGAGAGATTCTGCCCTCGCGCTGTGACGTGAGATCATTTGTCTTCCGATTAGTTTGGCAGATCCTGTTAGCAGCCAATAGGAGACGCGAGTGGCGTTACAAAGTGATAAAACACAATTTTTCCTAAATGTGACCTAGCGGCATTTTTTTACGAGATTACAGTTACGGAAAAAACCTTTGTGGCTTAATCAAAGAATTCAATCATCCGGCAGTGATTCATTTTGCGTGAAACCAATTTGTGATGTCGGGCTGTGCGAGCATGCTGGATGTCCACAAACACAAGTAATATATTTTATTAGGTTTGAATGTTTTGCACTGTAATACAATTTTTGTTAAATTGAAACAGAAACACACAAAACTGTGCAATACTTTAATGCCATTGTTGTCTTTTCTGCCCCGTTTAAAGTGTGTGTGTGTGTGTGTGTGTGTGTGTGTGTGTGTGTGTGTGTGTGTGTGTGTGTGTGTGTGTGTGTGTGTGGGGGTGGGGTGTGTGTGTGTGTGTGTGTGTGTGTGTGTGTGGGGGGGGTGGGGCATGGGTGTATTACTCTGGCATCGATGCCACAGCTGGAACCAATCTCTTCTCTGCCAACAACGCACACTGTAAAGTATGCCATCAATTTGCCCTGGTTGTGTGTGTGTGTGTGTGTGTGTGTGTGTGTGTGTGTGTGTGTGTGTGTGTGTGTGGACATTCACCAGCCCACCGAACCACATCAGTGCCAAGGCATCCTGGCAGCGTGCAGTGCATCCTCCAGCTGTTGCTTTGTCGAGCAAGTCAACTCAATTTCAAACACTGTCCTACCTGTCAAACGGCTTGACAGAAAATAATTTTCGCCGTTCAGCCTGATAAACAAACACCGTGAGTGAAGTAGAAACGATATCCTTAATGCATGCAGTACAACACTTCCTCCTTTTTTTTCCTTAATCAGTCATCCATCCTGACTGTAGGACGTGTTACGAACACCTGTCGTTAACAGCTGGAAGCTCTGATCTCTCACTTATCACATGTGTTGAATCCACTCTACTGATGAAGATAAAGGGGTGGGCAGAGAAAAAAATATTAATTTGGCTTTTCAGGCAATATAAATCTCAGTGTGCAACTCAATATTCAACGAGTACTTATGCGTAAAAAAAACAGGTTATTTGTTACTTCTACAACATAGTTTCAAGTTATAAGTACACATATAAGTGTTTTCCGATTTGCTACCTCTGTATTTAAGATCTTTTTAAATTTAGGCTTCACCCACTTGGTTTAAGAAAATGACATATTTTCTTTATTTCCAAGAGTTGGATGAGAAGATTAATACCTCTTCCACAACTGTATGCTAAATGCAGGGGGAACAAGCTAGCCTGGCTGTGCCAGAAAGTTGAAAAAACTCTGCCAGCACATTGTAGTTTATCTCATGCTTCCAGTCTTTATGCTAAGCTAACTGTTTCCAGGCACTAGCTTCATATTGAGCATACACACATGCAAGGTAGTGGTCTTCTTATCTAACTCTCAGCAAGAAAGCAACTAAGCATGTTTCCCAAAAGGATGATCTGTTCCTTTAAGGTAAGAGGAAAAAATCTAATCATAATTTTAGCTAAAAGAACCCAACATTGCATCCTTAGCTTGAAAACAACAAGCCATGACACAGTAATACTTTATTAGGAGTAACTAAGTGTTAAAACATTATTTTTTAACCAACAGACATTTTTTCCACCTTAGACTTAGCTGTAAATCTGGCTCATCATCTTCCTTTTTCACATGCGGCTCTGTTTCTGATTGGTGTTCCAATAATTTGAATTACTAATTATTGATCCATATGTCAGACCTCTGTAATGTACTTGTAGTAAACACACAGTATATCAAAATAAATCCATCAACGCTGTGTGAAATCTCCACCCAAGAAATGAAAATTAAGAATGTAAATCTCTGATTAGCAAAATAATAAAAACCTCTGTGGGTTAAATGCCGTTCTGAATATTTGAATGTTTCTTTACACATATTAGAAAACATTTATTAACAGGCACTGACAGAAAAGAGGCGAGGTTGAGTTGGGACTTCAGAGCTTCAGTTTTAAATACACAGCATGCAACGCAGTCAGCTTTGCTATATTTAACATCTGTATGCATTATACAATATCTAGGCAATGTTTTTATTTATAAAGGTGGCACACATTTTGTCTCTCAGGAGTGTTGTGGTTTCTGTTTCTACTAAAATGAACAGCTGATGGCTGGTATGAAGTACTGCTAACATTAACTGATAACATCAACTTTGTTGTTGTAGTAACTGCTGCAGGAAAATGATATGCTGCCTAAAATAGCACATAATACCATGTGGGTCGCTGTTACACTAACCAGTGTTATTGTTTGCATACACAATTACTTGCTGTTACCAGATCATTTGCAACAACAGTATACTACAGTACAGTCCCTGTGTCTGCAGTCTACTGTATAATATTCACTCTCATAGTTTGTTTTTTAAACAACTGAATCACAGTGATTTTGGTTTAGTTTAGTTATCTCCAATATTCTCCTACTTTTAATAACTTAATAACTCTAACTGATTCTATAAACATGTTATTTATATAGTTGTGTGTATAGGTCAGCACCATTTAAGCAGATAAACAGCTAATCACACTTCAGGCAGTATTCCTAATTTAGTGTTAAATACATAATATGCTACAGGAAGATGACAGTGGCTTAAACATGTAGCTGGAATAGTAATTTACATACACTCTCTAATTGGTACAATAACAACAATAACACCAATAGATCTAATGATAGTAAAATGAACCCATCCCATTTAACCTCCCTCTCATCACTTAAAGACCCCTGTGGGTTTAATTTGTGGTTGTTGCCACATCATTGTTAGTAGCTCTTGGCTCTGTGTTTTCACTAATACATTCTCTCTCTTTCTATGTCTATGAAAGTTGCTTCTGTATAGATACTTGAAGATGAATCAGTGCCTGATTGTTTATATATACAGTATATACTAAAACAGATTTTTCTCATTTACTAATCAGGCCCTGAATTGTCCTCTTGAGATTATTCAGCTAAAACCTAATTAATAAATCTATGTTTTTATATTTGTGATTTTAGTTGAATAAATTGAAGTAATTGAACTTGCTAAATGGTGAGTAGCGAGTCGTGAACCAGACGTCTCTCATCCACCAATAAATGCCAGTCATCCAGTAAAATCGCCTCCCTCTAAACGCCTCAGCAGTAAACCTCGTTAAGACGTGGGGCTAGTTAGGCCGCGCTCATCACTAATGAGCAATGCTCTGTTGCCATAGGAGACAGGAGCTGGGATAAGTGTGTGTGTGAGTTACGCTGTGATTGGCTGCCAGACAATCCCATTAGCACCATATATGGACGCCAGTGCCACAGAGCCAGACTGAGAGAGAATTGATGTGTGTGTGTGTGTGTGTGTGTGTGTGTGTGTGTGTGTGTGTGTGTCAGATTGATGGGGCCGGTAGTGTCATCTGTGTGAACTATGCGGCTCAGACAGAGGAAAAGGGAAAGCAGAGCTGCTCAGAAAAAAATCAACCGATCCCACCTACAGGCTCTGTGACAGCAGGCCAGATTTATGGAGAGTGGGGAAAAAAAAGGGGTGAGAGAGCTCAAAATAGAGGGTGAGAAAGCAGTACAGAGAGTGTGAAGGGGTGAGAAGGATGGCGAGAGATCTTCAGAGTGGAAAGATAGGAGCAGAGCATTTCTTTCCACGCTCTGTCCATACCATGTCATACCCTTTCAGCAACATGAACATCATGCTCAATGATGCAGGAGTAGAAATTGCCCAGTATTTGAGGGGATACCCGGAATTTCCTCAGGTGTCTGAGGTAAAACAGACTCTTCCATGCCTTTCTCTCAACCGAGTCAGTATGCAGCGCCCAGGTCAGACCCTCTGTGATGTGGACACCAAGGTACTTAAATCTATCCACCCTCTTCACTAAGGACCCAATGATATTGCCGAAAAAATATGCCAAAAAAATAAGAATCTCCACATAAAGACCACCCATACTTAGGGTGTAAGGAAACATGGGTGTTATTTTGATATTAACCATGATCTCTATGCCTTTCTCCTTTCAGTTTGAGACCAAAGCAGGCAAAGCAGCAGCAGTAGGTCTGTCTGCCACTGATGCACTGGATCCTCCAGACCTGAAGGCGGCCCAGAAGAGGGAGTGTGAAGAACACCAGCACCTCCTGGCCGACTCCTACGCAGCTGTGATGGACCTTACTAAAGAGGTAAATGTGTCTGTGAATAGACCTTTTTCAAGGCAGACGTGTTGACATGTCATAGTAGAAAAAGCACAGGTCTATTCAAAACCATTAATGATGGCTGCATTCCACTTAGGAGAGGCCCTGGTATTGTGCATGCTGACTCACTAAAATAGCTTACTGGGATACTTGATGGAATTGAGCCATCGTTAAAGGTCCCATGACATGGTGCTCTTTAGATGCTTTTATATAGGCCTTAGTGGTCCCTTAATAATGTATCTGAAGTCTCTTTCCTGAAATTCAGCCTTGGTGCAGAATTACAGCCACTAGAGCCAGTCCCACAATGAGCTTTCCTTAGTATGTGCCATTTCTGTGTCTGTAGCTTTTGATGAGGGGGGTGTGGCCTTGACCAACTGCCACTTTGCTCATTTGAAAGCCATGATTCCAGATCGGCCCATCTGAGCTTTCATTTCCTCAAAGGCAGAACAGGATACCCAGGGCTCTGTTTACATCTATCGCCATTTCAAGCCACTGGGGCACCATAGACAGGCTGGGGGAACGCATATTAATGTTAAAAAACCTCATAAAGTGACATTTTTATGCCATGGGACCTTTAAGGTTATCAATTTCAGCTGTGCTTTTCCTACTATGCAAAGTCCAAATGTCTACTGTGAAAAAGATCCAGGCAATTATTTGCAAACTGTAAAAACACAAGGGCTTATAGTTAAATATAATAGTTAAATGGAGATTGTCAATCTGTGTGCTTTAGAAACCTGTTAAAATTTAAAGTTATAAAAACTTAGAAGAAAGCCTATTATTCAATTTGTGTGCTTGTTCAAGACTTGTTTTTTACTGGACATCTTTGTTAAATTCATATTCTGGTGGTGTGCACTCCACCTTCATTTATTTCCTCATCCTCTGATGTTTGCCTCTTCATCTTGTCTTCCCACTGTGACCTACCTGTGGACCAATCAGCTTCAGATCGGAGAGAGGAACTGGGGCAGGGAGAAGCTGGAGCTGCTGGAGAGGTTCAGCCAGGAGAGAGCTCAGTGGGAGCAGAGACTGGGAGAGGCCACTGCACAACAGGGGAAGGTATGACTGTGTGTGTGTGTGTGTGTGTGTGTGTGTGTGTGTGTGTGTGTGTGTGTGTGTGTGTGTGTGTGTGTGAAAGAGAGAGAGAGAGAGAGAGAGAGAAAAATGTCAAAGATGAAGAAGGATAAGGAGCAGGTTGGGGATGATGGAATCTGAGAGGATGAGGCTGTATGTCTGAGATAAGGACATCTAAAGTATACTGAGACATTGGATCAGATGTGTGTTCCTTGGTTGACCCAGTACATCCAATTTCATCTGATGATTAAAAAATTAGGGTTGGAGAGCGATCGCAATTAGGCTGATATAACCCCCCACCCACCCACCCATTAACCAGTTAATTGAGAAAATAGTCAACAGATTAACCAACAATGGAAATACTTTTTAGTTGCAGCCCTACTAGACATGTCAAAATAGACCAAAAATTCTGACGCTGACAGTAACCACACAGCTCTTAATGCCATAATGTGAGTAAGGAGAACCCTCTCTGGTGTTATTGTCTTACTGTGGCCGAGCTGCAGTTTAATGATAAGGTGAGGTCACCAGGAAAACATGGTCAGTCTGCTGATTATACACCAGTGCAGTCACTGCCAAGCTGCTGCAACATGTCTGGGAGGGATGAGGAGGGATTGCATCATTGTTTTAAAGTAGTCATTAGTTAGGAGTTTAGTTTTTCCACAAATACACACAGACAGAAAGATCCAGATACACGGTTAGTAGGTCAGCACTCCTCCATTAGTCCTCCTCGGTCTGCTGTGGCTGTTTCCTTTGAGGTTTTCAGTCTGAGGGCGTCTTTGTCCTCCCTTTCTCACCCTCCTTTCTTTCCCCTTCTCGTTCATTTCCCCTCCTTTTCCTTCCTCCTGTCTGTTGAGTTTGACCCCATCTCACTCCTTCCATTAAGTGACCGTGTCCTGCATTGGAAACTTGGCAGGAGACCGAAGCTTGTTTTACTGTACTTCAATTCACTCTTCAGTCTCAGTCTCTCTGAGTGTGTCTGGGTCATGCTCTGTCACCCACAAATGATATCTACTGTCTACTTTACTTATATTACTTATAGTATTAATACTGTTGGGCCTTTCAAAGACTTCTCACATTTGATCATAATGCCCCCATCAGGCCAGCAAGTGTAAAAATAGTTGGATTTTTGTGTCAGTTGGACCTGAGTTAGAGCTATTCACAGTTAGAAATCTGAATATAAATCAATTTTATTTATGTGAATTATTTTAAAATTGAACACATTTCCAGTTGAAATAGGAGGTTGGGGTGATTTTATGGTGAAACTAAAACTTAAAAGAAAACATACAGTACATAGAGTCCGGGTCATGCCTTTCCCATTAGCCATCCTAAGTTTTTTTTTTTTACAAACTCGAGGCTTTAAAACAGTAGTCCACAAACCAATGGGTGACATCCCTGCTGCTACGTCTATGCTCTTAACACATCAAGGTTCAAGGTATCTTTATTATCCCCGAAGGGCAATTTGGTTTACAGCCAGCAGTAGGTTACATAGACAGCAAGCACACCAAAAAACAAACAAAATAATTACAAGTTACATTTTAAGAAAGTCATTCACAATGCTAATGGCAGCAGGAATAAATGACCTCTTGAAACTATTTGTTGTGCATCGTGGAAGATTGTATCTGCGCCCTGATGGTAGCAACATAAATCCGCACTCAGGTGTTACACCTCACTCAATGTGATTTCCTCATTTTTAAATTAGTTGAGCTACTCCACAACCGTTCCACGTCCTTCCTGGCAACTGCAGAAGTGCCCCCTTGGGTACAAGTACCCCTGTTTGGGAATCAATGAACTAGTGTATATTTAGCTTCCTGGTCTGCAGTTCAGTGAGTTGAAGTTGGAACAGTCCATCAGTGTATCTGAACAACTAAACACATGATCTGCATATGTCCTTTTCCCCTCTTCCACTTTCTCACTCTGTCTCTTTCCCCTCTTCCTCTGAGGGGAAATGGCTTCAGAGTGTGAGATCACCTCTCAAGTGTGAAACACACTGATTCAGCAGCACCATGTGTGTGTGTGTGTGTGTGTGTGTGTGTGTGTGTGTGTGTGTGTGTTGTGTGTGCATGCTGTCTGCAACAGATAGATTATACTAGTCAGTCTTCACTTTCTCCTGCCAAAACTGTTCTAGATGATGGCAATGAAAGGAATGTGTTTAAAGTGGATGTCATTCAGGGTTTTGAAAAAGGGTAGAAATACAAAATGCTACAGGAAGATTTTGCATGGGCAATGCAGGTCTTTTAAATGCTAATAAGCTGTTAAGAAAGTACGTCTGTGACAATCAGGTTTTCTGTTGTTGTTGTCCTCAGTCAAAGTCATTAGGCGGCGAGTCCTCTGCAGACACAGTCATCACTAATGGAACAGGATCACCAAGGTAAACGTTTTAAACACATTACCTTACAGTACTTAATTTAAATATGAATCCTTAATGTAATGTGGAAGACATCAGAAAATGTCTTTAATAAACTTTGTTAGAGTTAAGAACTGTTTCATTAATGCTTTTTATTTGCAAAATGGCTTCATAAACGAGTGTAAATTTGTCTTCTTAAAAAGCAGAGCATGACTTTTCTTCTCAATTCTCATCAACTCCTTCTCTTTCAATGAAAAGAACAAAATCCACATCAGAGCTGAACGGCGCAGAAGTCAACGGGACAGCCAATCAGGAGGCGAGGATCCAGTTTGCAGTCGCAGAGCTGGGTGACCTCACCAGGAAGAATTGGACCTACCTGACCAATGAGGTAAAGTTGTGATTTTATACATTTACTGCAGTTTTTGTGATTTCTTTACTATTATTTTTTAGACTAGTAAAACAAAGACTGAATGTATTTCTATATACTAGAAATTTAATTTCTAAATCCTATACTCATCTCTGGAATTTAGACATTAATAATTCATGTTGGCAGATATATTTGATGTCCTTACATAGTAACATAGTAAAAATGTATACTGATAATTATTTTAAACTGGTTTCCTCGTGTCCCCACTCTCTCATCTCATTTTAGACCCCGGAGGTTGGGGACACCTGTAAAACCTGGGATGGCCCCAGTGGCTCCTGCAGCAGCTTAGTAGGATCAGAGCTGGATCTGGAGTCTGTCCAGAGAAGCTACACTGCTCCAGACCGCACCGGCATCCGGATCTACTACAGTCCTCCTGCCGTACGACGCATGGAGCACAGAAGAAGGAGCCAGGAGGCCAAAGAGCCACAGCAGGCCCATAACGGGAGCTCTTCCCCGGGACTGACTGGCTCGGACATGGACGTGGCTGCGGTGGAAACCCTCGAGGTTCAGCAGCAGCAGCAACATCCATCCTCCTTTTCGTCCCCATATGAGCAGTGGCTGAGCTCACTGTCCAAGCAGCACAGGGAGCTGCTGGAGAGCAGAAGTGGCTGTATCGCCGGTTCGATCCCCAGTGTCGCCAAAAACGGCGTTGGCGGATCGGTTGATGGGATGACATCCCCTTCAGCTTTCCGCGGCCTGGAGATCGGGGATATTTCAGCCAACTTAAGTGATGACATGAAGGAGATGACCAACTGTGTCCGCCAGGCCATACGCTCTTCCTCTCTGGAGAGGAAATCCACCAAGGAACCTGGGAGTCAGGTAGTTTCTTTTGATAGTTTTCTTGACCGATGAGAAGTCTGATTTTATAGTCCAACTGATGCCCTTTATGCTAATTTTTATGCACCAAAGACGGCACAACATATTGAAATATATTGAAAATATAACTATTTTATTTTGGCCATGGGACTTGTGCAGTAAGAAGTAAGTCAGTAATTAAGTGCAGTAATTGTTAGTGCTGTAAAAAAATCTTAAAACAATCTGATTTGAACTGGAAACAGGTTAAAATAATGTGACTACACCAACAGATGTTACTAAATAATAATAAAACCTTTACAGTTTAAGATGGAGATGCAGTATACTAACACATGCGGTTGCCTTGTGTAGGTTTAAGGGAAAGCATCATATTCCAAATGATCTCTCTTCAGTAGCTGTTACTATTACTCTGTATTGCATCTTCTCTTTCCCAACACACTAAACATTCTCCATCACTTCCATTTCTCCACCCAGGCGATGGGAATGTCTACCAGGTCCACGCAGACTGCTGCGCAGTACGTAAGCATCGGGCTTCAAACCGACAACCTTCACAGCAGCAGGGGGACGGGCTTACACTCCAAAGCCTGGTCTTCTCGCCCCTCAACAACAACCTCCTCGCTAGCGTCGGCCCGAACCCGGCAGATATCATCATCCCTGGATAAAGTTCACAGCCGCATCGAGAGGCCATGCTGTTCACCTAAGTATGGATCACCGAAACTACAACGCAGAGTGTCTTCTGGTAATTTGATTTTTGTTCTCTGAACATTGGTTTTAAAGCCGATAGTCTTGATTGGCTTTGTAGCAACTCGTTTGGCAATGGCTCGAATGTAACGGACGTTCATTAATATAAAAAAATTACGCACTAAAGCTTTTACAGCCTTGGAGTCAGAGTGCTTTTAATCACAAGACTATTTTTAAGCCACTTTCTGATGGTTATCTGGGATTGATAACGTGGCTCCATGACGTGCCTAATAAATCTTCAACATAAAGGGCTGCACAATATATTGTTTTTTTTAATCGTTATCGCAATTTCACCTGGTGGAATGAACACATCGCGAAAGGCTGCGACATATTGCGAAAGGCACTCAGATTCTTTTTGTTAGCTAGTTTTAGTAAGTTAGAAAATATGAGTGGAAAACTGCACATTAAAATGTACAGTGACTGTCATTCAGTTCAGTGTTCAATTTGTTCTATCAAATAATGTTGGACACGATTTCTTTTCATTTGTTTTAAATTCAACAAGAAATTTGTTGTATTTTAGCAGAATTCTGAAAGTAGAAGAAATGCAGAATTGAGTACACTTTAATATCTGTTTATTTATCTGTTTATCTGTTATTAAGTAATATCGTTAATCGCGTTCAACAACATTATCGCATATTTTCCTCATATCGAGCAGCCCTAGTAAACACTGTTGTTTGGGAGTACGAGACATCCAAATGTTTTGTTTTTAGGCTCCACTTCAAGACTGGATGGGAGTTCGTCCTCCAGGGACCGGAGCCTGTGGAGCCTCCACCAAAGATCCTTCAGTGGAGGAGGAGGCTCGGCCTGGGCTCGCTCCACCACCACCAGGGACAGCCCCGTGCTCAACGGTCTCACCGACGGCCTCTCCAGCCTCTTCAGCGTGGTGGAACACTCTGGAAGCACAGAGTTGCTCTGGAGGGCTGACGGAGGTAAGATACCGTATTAAAAGTGCTCTAAGCGATGTCACACGTTTTTTAGGCTACAAAATGTTTTGTCACATACAGCAAACATCTCCTCACTATCCGCGAGCTGCCTGTCCCCTGAACACACGAAGAAAAGAAACGCAGTCTCTGTAGACAGCCCAGGCTCCACAAACGGCAACAAAAATAAACTGTGCCAACCTGCACCACGAAACATAACAAACAGTGTTCCAGCCAATAACCGACAAGAAGGATTTGGGGGTGGGGGTTTCGGGGGGGTTAGTGCGCGGAAGGGAGGGGGAGGGGACGGGATGAGGAGGAGGGAGGGGCAAGCTAGCCTCCGTTTTGTTTGACAATACTTTGAACGTCAACAAGAAGTGACGTCACCCAACATCGCTTAGAGCACCTTTAAAATAAAACCTTTCTCATGGAAGACATTTTGACATGTCACAGTAGGAAAATCACAGGTTTTAGATTTCTTTGGTTTCAAGGTCCTGATATTGTTCATGCTGGCTCACATGGAGACTGTTCGTTAGTAACACCCGTTGTTTTTACATTTTTTAAATTTGTAGTGAGCAGTTAAAGTAGAAATATGTTATGTTTTTAATTAATATGATTTATTACTCTGATTATTTACTCTTAGAAATCAGGAAACAACAGCTAAATGATACCACGTGTAGTATGCAGGGGAGTACACAGTAGTAACACAATATAACTGTTGTGTTGAATGTGATTATGGTTTTGTCTAGAATAGGTGAATTAAATTACTACTAGAAGGCAGAGGGGGAACACAAACTTCTACCATAAGGGAAAATTCACAATCTTGCTTTGACATCCAAAGTCTCCATTCCTGTTGAATGTCATTGACTTCACAGTGCAAGCATGCCTCCAGGATTCAATTAGTCCTGTAAACTACAATTTATAGAAATAATCATAATACCTGTCTCTGATCCCTGTTTGTGATTAGGAGCCAGTCCAGCACCGCAGCCTCCTGCTGCAGGGAAACCCTCCGGGGTGGCAGCTTGTGGATCTGAACCCGGCTCTCAGCGGTACGGAGGCCTGGTCCAGGAGTTTTTTAGGAATGACTGCAGCAGCCGTGGCCAAGGAGGAGTCACCCTGCCTGGGGAGAGAGTGCAAAGAGACTCCCATGGCAGCCTGGGTGTCATTGGGAGTTTTGTCAGCGTGGATGAGCCCAAGCCAGAGTGTGTGTCAGCTGGAGTTGGAGGACTCGGAGTGCTGGCTGCAAGCAACGACAATGTGACCAAGATTGTCAATAAGAGGTTTATGAGACAAACAGCCGGGGAGGAGATGGTCAATATCATGGGAGGAGGGAAAGAAACGACGAGCAACGCAGGGGCTGCAGGACCTGGGATGGAGGTGCGGCCATTGGAAATTCCTTTATTTTTATTTAATTTTTTTTTTTAATGTAACTTTAGTTTCATTTTTGTTAGTAGACAACATATAACAAACATACAGATAGCACATAGCTACATTTTGAACAACAATAACATCCTCTATGGCAATTGTAGTTTTTTCGATAGAAAAAAACCTATAATTATGATGTTACTATCACACCAAGCAAGAGGAGAGAATAAATACAACAATACATTAAAGTTATTAAAGTACAGAAGGCGAGCGCACCGTTATGGAGGTTTGACAAATTTGCAGTTTTTGTGGAGAGACCAAAAAGTGCAACAAGTGGGCAAGGGTTAATTACAGAGCCCAGTGCAACTGACATAGAATTAAAAATAAATTTCCAGAAACCACTCAAACTTGGACAAAAGACAGAATGTGAAGCAGAGAAGCTGGGGCCTGCCTGTACCTATCAAATGTAGGATCTATCTCTGGTTTGATTTTTTCTAACCTAACTTTAGTCCAATATATGCAATGAATGAATTTAAATTGGATAAGACTATGACGGCTGCAAATGGAGGAGGAAGGGATCCTATTTAGAACTTGTTTCCAGATCAACCTCCCAATTTTGTCTAGCTATAATAGCAGATGAAGGCGAGAATACTGCAATACTGTCCTAAAGAGCAGATATAGCCCCTTGTTATTGATGTTAATTTCAAGAGTGGAGTCGAGCTGTGTTGGAGGAGGAAGATTTATGCGTTTTTATTTTAAACTTAAAACCAGTGGTTTTGCTTGTTGTAGTCCATTTACATTAAAGTAACACTAGAGAACTTTTTTCCGCTTTGTTCCCCCTACAGGTTGGAAGTGGAATTGTCCATTACATTACATTGTCCAGTTCATTCGAACTACAGATTCGCTACCCGATCTGGCAAACTTGCATAATGTAATGTAATGGACCATTCCGCTTCCAACCTGTAGGGGGACCAAAGCGGGAAAAGTTACCTAGTGTTGCTTTAAATAACATTTACTTTATATCACAGCTATTCATTTGCAAACAATTGATCTGGGTTTAAACAAAATTCCAAGCATACTTTCTACTGTTGCTGTTTTAGATTTGTAATGTATGGCCTACCATTCCGATTCAGATGCCATTAGTTTCTATTAATTTCTCTACGATATGTAAATCAATTAGACTCTTAAAACTTGCTTAAACTGTGTAATCCATCACTGTCCATTCACATATCAAGTCTTAACCTGTAACAATAATATGAGGTTAAAGATGTATGCACACTTGGTGTTCACTGTAATGGATTACACATAATGAAGACCTGAAACCTACAAAGACTGGACAAACCACATAAAGACGGTTTCCACCAACATCCACAGATTGTTTTTTCATCTTGGTAGTCAGAAAGGAGCATATACTGCTGGGCCAGCTGTGACTCAGGTGGTAGAGCGGTCGCCTACCAATTGGAAGGTTGGTGGTTCAATCCGTGGCCCTGTAGTCTTATGTCGAAGTGTCCTGGGGCAAGACACTGAACCCCCAATTGCTCCCAATGCTGCGCCATCAGAGTGTAAATGAGTGTGAATGTTTATTTGATGAGCAGGTAGCACCTTGTATGGCAGCATCTGCCACAGTGTATGAATGTGTGTGACTAGTGAATGGTTCCCGTACTATGTAAAAGCGCTTTGAGTAGTCGTTAAGATTAGAAAAGCGCAATATAAATGCAATCCATTTACATTTACTGTAGTAAAAGAATGAATGAATAAATAAATACACAGACAACACGCTTGGAGATAGGTAGACTATGATTACAGTCACGTTGTTAGGCAAGATTAATTCTTGCATGTTCCTGTACCACAACAGAGTCTAAATGTTGATGAGATGGTGAATAGAGAGATTAGGGCAATATAAAATAAAAAAATAAAAATAAAAACTCTCTTGTGAGAGCTGGAGTATAGAGGACTTCATTTAAAATAATCTTAATTCCCATCAATGAGAACAATGGGCAGCGACTGGATCGGAAAGCTAACAGTATGTGTTTATTAGCTAACTGCCAACAACAACTGACCCAGATTGGAACAGGCTGGGTTTAACATCACGCCCAAATCTTATCCATAATAGGGTCAACAATCTTAAAAATAGAAAATAGAAATTAGTGGAAACTGATGGCTGCCTGGGATGGTGGGAAGAAAGATTTGAATATTTCCACAAAAACATAATCTGTAGTTGAGAAGCTAAATCTTACACTTGTATGGTATTTTTAGAACTCAATCAAAAATTAAAAAGCATGTAACATGTGTATTACATAAAAAAAGAAAAAGAAAAACATTCATAGCTGCATGTTTGCTTTCCATTTCCCAGGATGCACCCTGTGATTGTGCTGCCCAGTCTTCCTGCCAACCCCGACTATCAAGAGCAGCACCTCGCCATTGCCATCACCGCCAACAAGAGTC
Source organism: Perca flavescens (assembly GCF_004354835.1). Classification (NCBI taxonomy): domain Eukaryota; kingdom Metazoa; phylum Chordata; class Actinopteri; order Perciformes; family Percidae; genus Perca; species Perca flavescens. The sequence continues at coordinate 26,119,512 of NC_041337.1, forward strand.
TCCGGCGGCAACCGAGGAGAAGGGCGACACCTGCAACGAGTGACAACACTTTTACTGCCACGATCAAAGACACGCAACACACACACACACACACACGCACACACACACACACACACAAGCAATACTGATTCTTCACTGTACACCACTGCCATGAAAACACACTTTCTCACACCTCTCGCATCAGCAAATGTACATACACACCTACAACCTGCCACACAGGTGCACTGCCAAACATAACACACACCGCTATCACACTGCACAGACTGCCCCACAAACCCACTGCCACATGCACACATTCATAAAAACATGCACACCCACGCAGAACCCTGTCAATATCACACTTGTCTTGGACTGTACCATCCTGATGCCAAGGAAAGGGAGGACTGAAACTTCAACCTAGCAAGAGATCCAACCATCCCAAAACTACCAGCAGGCACACACATAATCTGACACACTTAACTAAACAAGATAAGCTCTACGAACTGAAGAGCGTCTAACAAGTAAAACTATGATGTCAGGACTGGTTCTACTAAATCCCCCCAATTTAAGGAATAACAGGTACTACAAATGTTCAGTTTTGGACGTTGAAAATCCCCCTTGATGACGTCGTCTTGCCACCAAGCTGTTGGACCAGCAGCCATGTTGGATTTACAGATAAGCACGGAGGAAGAAAAGATTTCGTCTCAGTAGGAATATGTGTCGAAAGTGCATGTGTACCTTTGGGAGCTACAGTCTAAAACGGGAGAGGAGACATCCATCACAGCTGGAAAGATCTTCCACATTGTGGTAGCAACTCTGAAACCATCTATCTCAGAAGAGTCATTAAACTGTGTCATATACACATGTGCTGTGCTGGCAAATGCAATTATGCCTTTTTGATTGATTAGCACAATAACATTCCAGCAAGTGTCTCCAACATGGATCTCAAAACGCCATCTCTTGATGACACTTCTGCTTCAGCTGCAAATGAGCATTCAATGTTTCTCCTATCACAGTAGGAAAAAGAAAGATCTCGAGGACTGTTGGACTACACACGCCACCATGGCCAGACTAACTCCACTGATGGATGTTTGGACTTGGACACCTCTATAAATGAGACCAGAGAACTGATTTCAGTGAACCTCCTACCATTGTTGTTGACTAGCGAACCTTAACAACAAGAAAGCTCCCCAGGCTTGTTTAGATGGAACTGTCCACTGTGTTCCCAAACGGACTTTGGCAACACGTTTTGTGGCATTCTTGCCATGACTTAAACCTTGTAGATGTAAAAAAACAAAACAAAAAAAAACTACTACTTGCCCCTCCAGAGTCAGATTGGAAAAATTATAGTTTTGGTTTCAACCTGTTACAGCAGGCAGAAAGTGCCTATTCGTTTCATATTTTTGAGATATTTCTTCACCGAAGAGGATTCATCGTAAACCCTTTGATGATCGTTAATGATCTTATAAAGACATGTGGTGCACAGTCCTAAAGCACACTGTCCTAAAAAATTTCAGTTGGTCACACTTTCTGATTGACTGCAAGGTTAACCTAAAAGCCCATATGCACTTGGCATTGTTTAGAGATGCACTGACACATCACTATTTTATCTTATTTGACCAGTTCTTCAGTGCCACAACAATTAGTATGGGGTCATGCTACAGAAGCCCAAACCAAATCGTAAAAGTGTGTTCCGTTCTGTAGGAAAAAGTACAGAAAATAAAGGTGGTTTACACTGAATTTTCCTGTCACACATGACTTTCAAAAAGTGATTTACACAATTAAGAAATGTTTTAATAACAATATACTGATATTGACCTTGATATCCATCAGCTTTATCGTGCATCCCTACCCTCTGTGCTTTATGGGATCAGAAATGATGTGTCTCCAAACTCAAAGTGCTCATCCAACATCGTCAAGAAATGCTCATTAACTCTAACCAGTGTCCTAGGAGTATTCAGTCAATGCATTCCTTTTATTATGTTTTTGTATGTGCGTTTAATCATTCAATTCTCAGCGTTCTGGTGTACCAGTGCATCATTCCAAGGTCTAGTGAAGGAGGTTGTTTTAAAATACTTCCTCCTCTCTCCGCTCTTCTCTCACGCACAACTGTCCTCATGTTGTAGTACTACACCAACGGCGTAGCTACTGTACGAAATCTGTACGCATTTTGAAAATGTAGCATTACAAATTAATCTTGGTAACAAGCTAAGAGCTGTGACTGTCCATCTGCAGCCAGAGTAGTTAAAGCACTGACAGTTTTTACTTTTTAAGAAATACATTCATACAATGTTTTATTTAATTTGATAATTTTAAATGTATGTCCTTTCCTACCTACAGTCCGATCCAACGATATAAAATGTCTAGTAGGATGTCTGCACACTTAGGGGAATTATCTGGGAAAGAAGTAAAAGACTGAAAATATGTTTCATGGGGACTGACGCAAATGGTCTTATTGGTGAATTGAAGAAAATTTTGTAAACTGAAAACAATCATAATTGAGGGAATTTTATTCCATTTCTTTCTCCTATCCCTTTGTTTGCCATGTTGTTCTCTTTCTATTGAACATATATTCAAAGTGCCTGTCAGATTACCTATTAGTCAGCTCACACCAAAACTGGAATCCATATAAAAACACACACAAACAAACCCAGTAGGCCTTTTTTTAATGGGTAAGATTGTTTTTATGCACATAATTGTGATCAGGCTGTACTAAAGCTACAATGAAGTACTGTACCACAGTGCAAGGACAAGATGGTTTACAGGTATAGTAGGATATAGTATATACACTATTTTAACTTTTTTTATACCAAGGGTTATTGTATTTCTGGAAAGTAAATTATTTTTGTTTTGTTTATTTTATATGAATGTTTTGCTGATATATTACTCTGTTGTTACTATTGTTTCTATTTAGTTGTCATGGTGCTATTTAATGTAAAGTCTGCTGTGGGCTCACCATCTATTTGAATATGTCTCTCCTACTGTGTGTGTATGAGCTGCAGTCGAGCGTTTCTCCATCTCGGCACACCATTTAATGACTCAGCAGTTTAAAATAGGGCATTACAGTAACAGCGCATGCATTTAAATAACACAGTGAGGAAAACCCACAGTCTAAATGATGCTGTCTGTCTCCATTCCAGCCCTCACTGCTGGTAGAAAACCAAGCGTCTGAAACCAGTCACTGCTTCAAAAGCGAACAACCCCTTAAGACATATAATCTGATCAAAATGCTCACAAGTGTCCCAAAAAGCACAGCTAATAAGGTTGAGTACACATCCATTCCACCAGTAAAAACCACATCTGATTTAGTCACTGAAGAGAATTAACTTAATGGTAATGAATATTATGTTTTTAACAACAGTAGAAAAGGGGGAAATGCCGAAAACAGCTCGCTTAGCGACAAGCTAACAGGTTCATAGCAAAGCAGCTACAGTGACCTGCATGTCAGAACTAGTTTACATGGAAAAATAAAACACTCTAAGGACATACTCCACTGAAAATGTTTGTAGTATCCAGAAAGATTCCTCTCAACGGTTTGTAATTTGTTTCTACACAGCTGTCTCTGGTTAGATTCATAGCAATTTCAAGCCATTCCAAGAATGACACAATGTTTTTTTAAAACACTATGAATTTCAGCATACCAACCCGAAACAAAAAAGTTGGCAAAAACCTGTACAGTTAGCCAAACAAATGCTACAGGTATCCATGTTTCTTCCAACCAAGAGGTTAAAAGAATCAAGATTGGTAATTTCCCACTTTTGACAAATATTAGCCACTAATGCTAGCTTCTTGCACAAATTACAGTACATACTGCATGTCAAGGCAGTGATAGCTGACTAGCTAGCTATAAGAGTAAAATCAAAAATGACTGAATACATTTTTCTATTCAATGTGGGCCATAAGCTGGGGCTCTTCATTCGAAAAATGTCTGTATACCGTAAAAAAAACAAAAAGAGCTTGAGAAGTTGATACACAATTACAGAGTGTAACCACAGTCCAGTAATGACTAAGTTGTCCCACAGTCTCTCCCACCGCACACCACAAATGGATGTATTTCATAGCCTAATATTAGGTCTGGCACCATTTCTTCTTTTCACCGCAAAACTATAATCTATAAAACTATAATCTATCATAATAAACCATTAATCCATCACTTTTGAAATTCATGTAACATGTAAAAGGGCAACTAAATGCCAATTGGGTCTAAACATTTAATAGGATTGTTTTAATTGGCAAAATGCAAACACAAACCTGAAACAAATATAAAAATGATTAGAGAAATGTTGGCACAATTTACAAAACCAATTGTGTCATTTGATCATTTATAATTTCAGTACAAATATTTTGCAGTGATTTAAATGTAGATCTTTTCAAAAGTTCCCTAGATTGCCCAATTCAATAATATGGATGAAAAAACATTCTTTAGCACAAGAAGGTTTGCCATATTCTGCTCTACCTCTTACACTTACACCATTACTATCTGAGATATGTCATTAAATAACACAAAACACAAGACTAATTTATCTTTAGCTGAACATATTTAATGTCAGTATACCAGGGCCTCAGTCCCGATGTGATTTAGTCTAGCTCTCACTAAGAAGGTCACTTTGTGTTTGTGCTCTAAAACATAGACTTTAAAAATAATGGACGGAGCTTCCAGGTCTGAAAAGTGAAGCAAATACAGAAGTGCCTTAAACCTGCATTCTATCTTATTTCCAGCCATGGATCTATTATATTAACAAACTCAAGGTTTTAAAACGGCAGTCTACAAAGCAATGGTTGAGGTCACGGCTGCTACATCCATTATTTTTACGGTCTATGCTCTACAAAGATCTCTTGGTTTAATTAAACCGCTACTTACCTTTCTGCAAATATTTGGGGTTAAGCTAAAATGTCTTAATTTGTTGTTTTACAGTAGTTGCAGACTGATTTGTGTTTCTTCAATGGTTGCTCTACTACATACATTGTGACGGACAATACGTGTTGCAAACCAATAAGGGATCTTAGTGTAAGGAGTACACAGCCCTAGAAATTTTGTTTAACTTTTGTGTGACCAGACCTCCAAATGGTTGAAAATTTGAACCAAGGTTATGTTTTGGTTAAATGTTTAGCCAACCTCCTGTCTTTTGTTTTCGGCTGATATTGCGATATATAGTCGAGCACAGGCAGGTATTTTAGACACAATAGGTGATTTCAGTAAATGTTCAGGTTGTGGATGAAACTGCCACTGTTGTTTGATGCTGGGTTCATGTAACATTAGAGGAAACATGTTACATGTTTCAGCTGATTTGAACACAAACAATTACGTAGTTGTACTTAAAAAAATCAGATGTGACACATCATAGCTGGAAATACAGCTCGCAGCTCCTACTCGTATTTACTGCAACGTGGATATATATTTCTTGCATTTACTATAAAGATCTAAAACGGCGCAGTAGTAAGACTCAAATCTCTGTCCGACTCTGATGTCATCTATCAGGTTTGTCTCTGCCTCTCCAGCCTTTCCACCAGCCTGTCAGGCGTTCCATTTGCTCCCCCTCAGGTTATAAGTACTAGACATCTGCCGTCAAAGACAGCCATTTCTACAGGTCTCACCGCATCACCAGCCAATAACTGATGAGTTTTGTACAGGTTGCATGGCACAAACCATGAGTCTCATTATTTCCTGTGTGTCTGTAAACCTGTAAGAAAAGCAACATTAATCTTTTTTTAATGTGTTTCCATACCATTCATATGATTATTACACTCTGGGCATATGTAAATGAATTCTTAGCTGTTCATAATGTTAGCTAAACTATTACCTAAAGACTGCCTGTATATTCGCTTTATATACTATTACTCTTGTCTTTTTTTTAATAACGCTTGTTTCTTGAATAAAAGGAGAATGCAATGAAAGATAAATAAAATGAGTACATGGTAAGGAAATGTGTCCCCTTGTATTGCAACTTGAAAAGAAATGAAAGGTTTGTACTCTCTCTATCCTTTTGTTTCTTTGAGAAAAGCTGAATGTCAACAGCTGATCTGAACCAGGTCGCTGTGGAAGTATGTAGCTCTCTCCCTTTATAGACCACACTTGAGCATTTCTTCTGTACATAGGTGCATTTTGAAGCTGATGGGGAAAAAAGCAGCAAACGTTAAATGAGTAAAATGAGAACATTTGATCCAAGTCGATTTTTAAAAAGGTTGGGGAGTTTGTTTGTTTTTCCAACCAATGTAGCTTGTAAAACAAGATATTATAACTGCCTCCTGTTTGTCATAGAATTCAGAAATAAATGTTTGTTGGATATTAGCATGGTTTGTTTTCTTGTCATTTTCTTCATATTGAACTTGGGTAAAATGGCCATTGTCTCTCCTGTCTTTGATAACACAGATTAGTTGCTATAGTCAAGGACTTGTTACGCAGTTTGGCAAAAAAGCTATAAAACGCCAAGCATGACTAAAGAGAGGAAAGAGAAGTGATGATTAAGTGAGGACGGTATGGAGAGGAATAATAGTTTAAAAAAGGTATACCTAAATCCTCATACAAATTAAAATAAAAAGGTCATTCATTGCAGGAATTCACATTAGGATGTTCTGATCTGCACATCTATGGTTAATATTTGACTAATTCTAGGCAACTAAAACTACTTGGTTAGTCCATCCATCCATCTTCGTCCGCTTATCCGGTATCGGGTCGTGGGGGGAGCAGCTCCAGCAGGGGACCCCAAACTTCCCTTTACTTGGTTAGTGTTAGGGAAAATGTTAGGGCCATAATTAGAAACTGTTGTTAGTAGGATGGCAACAATCTTCGGTATCAAACACCTAATACCCCACATCGTCCCCCTTCAATCTCTCTCCTAAAGACCCCAATACACTTCAGGCTGTCCAAAATAAAAGTTGACAACCATGAGATAAACATAGTGAAATGTTGGTTGTTGCCGTTCTAGATCAACATGTTGCCCAATGTCAGAAAATTAGTAATAAATACACACAATGTGACTGCTGCTACAATCCCCGTCTGCAAGCCCACTGATTGAAATGTGGCATAAAATGGTGCTGAATACACTTGCGACATTTTTTTAATCAAGATAAGCAAAAGGCCAGCATGACGGCCAAAGGTTGGTTTTGCAGATGGATTTAGAGACGGATTAATGACATGTCTCTGCTTACATAAGTGTTTTTAGCTACGTTTAACTTTATAAACTACACTGGCCATTTGTCAAACCATAGTGTAGCAGGAAAGGACTCGCACACAGAGAACAAAAAAGAGATTCAGACTGGGGTCTGTATGCCAATTGCTCAGGGTGTGTCTGCACCAACTTGACCTGTTGGTAATTGGCTTCATGTGTGTTTAATTAAGCCCTGGTTGATTGACTATGCACACCAGTTCAGTAACAGATATATAGGGTTTCTCACCATGCGTGCTTCTTCTTGCACTAAGTAGAGTCCAACACAGACTATACATCCCTGTAATGGATCAAATATATTTGGAATTCAGACCCCAGTCTAAATGTCGTTTTTGTTCTCTGTGTGCCAGTCCTCCCCTGCTGCACTGTGTTTTTCCCCTGATTACTGCACCAGAGAGAAAAGACAGTTTTTTTAAGGTGCAGCTCAACTCTTGTGAACTTTTGTGAACTTTGTCAAACCGTACTATACTTGTATAGACATTTGCCTTGTTATCTTGACCTTCATTTTGACCTGGCCATTAATGCTATAAAAAAAACATAACGTAAATGTGGTTCCGCAGATGGGAATAAAATGTTGACTGTGAAAGTTTTCATCTCTATGTATACAGTAGAGCTTAAGAAGAGTCCTCACCCATTAGGTAGAAAGGACAGATGGTGTTTTGTTGCGACAGCATTTGGAAAACACATGCAATATGAATGCTAGAATTTCACAGAGAAAGTAATTAGGCAACAGTTAACTCCCTTTTCCCTGTAAAGAAGCCAGAACTGCAGACTTAACAAACTCAGTACTTGATTATGATTTTCTGTGAAGCTGTAATAGCCTATATTACAAAATTAAATTACAAGACACACACAACTGAAAGCCTTATCATATTCTGCTTGAAAAAAGTGAAGGCCATAAGCTCAGCTAATTATAAATATATTATAATTTCTGGAAATGAATTAAAATGAGACAGCGCAGACTAAAACAACTACTAATTGTACAAAATAGTCAAATTACTATACATTATGGCACTTTCGGCATTATTGTATAATACAAATATATTTATCTGGCAACGCTGGTCCTCACCAAAGAAACTGCCGTATAGGTCGATTGTGCAAGCAGCTTATTATGACCCATATTTACATTTGTTGTTAGGCCCTGACCTCTAGTAGCCGTAGTAAATATGGTTAAAGCGGGCGCCCAGATAGCTCAGTTGGTAGAGCGGGCGCTCATATATAGTGGCTTACGCCTCGACGCAGCTGGCCCAGGTTCAACTCCGACCTGCAGCCCTTTGCTGCATGTCGTTTCCCCTCTCTCTCCCCTTTCATGTCTTCAGCTGTCCTATCACAATAAAGGCCTAAAATAATCTTATAAAAAATAAAAAAATATGGTTAAAGCAAAGGAGGAAGTCAGGTGATGTAGTATAAAGAACACCAAAGTCTGCATAGGCAGGAGGTTCGGTGGATGGATCAAACTAAACACAGGGCTTTCACCCAGGAGGCCACTGTGTGACACCAAAAGTAAACGTTGACTTAACCAACATAACCACATCACATACATAACTACGTCACATTAACAAACTAAACTAAAGTAGTTTTTTTGCCTAAACTTAACCAAGTAGTTCTGTTTCATAACATTATTAAAGATTCTGAACACGCACACAGGTGTTTTCAGTTAATCTGGCTGATTAGACCTCTGCTCAGGTTGAAAGTGGGCTGGAGCTTAGATGGGAATTTATTAGGTCACAAATCTTTTCTACCAAGTCACCAATGAGTATGGTAAAGCTGTCATCTGCCCTGCCCTCACAGGTACAACAAAGCTAACAAGCGACTCAGGAAGATGTCAATCAATCAGTCTATACTCACTCACACAGTCCTGGGAAGAGGTCTAATCAGCCAGATTGACTGAAAACACCAGTGTGGGTGTTTAAAACTGTGACCATTTCACAACTTTTAATAGAAGGGTCCAACATGTCATTTTGGGGGTAGATGGAGAGGTTATCCAGAGCCAAATAAAGAATGTGCTCCTCCGTCCAGTCGCCTGCAAGATTAAAAACATTATGAATAACATGATGCTACACCGTTCATGCTGAAATGTGTGCACAGATACAGTATGTACACACATCTGATCATTGTGGGACTACACTGCAAGAAAAACAGAAGCCTGGATCAACTGTTGTTGTGGAGCAGCTCTGTATTTGTTTTTGTATCCCTGCTGCACCAACGCATTGGTCTTATTGTAATGAATGAGAAGGTTGCGTTTTTTGACGCAATTCAATGTACAGCTTTAAAATAAATTTGATCAATTCAGCTAGTAAAATGTTTTTTTTTAGTACTTACACAGGTTGTTAGCTGATTAATGATTTTCCTTAAACAATTTCCAATTCTAAACGGCATTTCTAGTGTCTACTCATCAAACTGGAAAAATTACTCAATCGGGGCACATAAATATTCGAGCATGTATAGATTTCCTTGTTCCTCGACTTACAGCTTCAGCTAATTCCATGATTTTCTTCAGTAGGCATTTTCACTAAGCTCAAATCCTACTGCAGGAATCAAACTAAGGTGTAGATTTAACTCGAGGGCTGTTTGATTCCCTGTTAATTCAACCAACTCAGGATGTGGGACGGAGGAGGTGGGCATTATGCATTATGCAAACATACCTCTAACTCTGTCTTAACTTTTACTTGTATTTATCTTTTATAGACTTCTGCCTCAAAACCTAACCCTGTTTTAAGATAGAAATCCTACAGTGAAATAATTAATGGGTTTAACTAAAGTCTGGGAGCCCAGGATGTCATGCTAACTCAGGAGGCTGATAGATCTGTGTGTGTGTGTGTGTGTGTGTGTGTGTGTGTGTGTGTGTGTGCAGTCTAGCTAAAATAGGTCAGCATAAGAGGTAGCTTGAGAAGGTCTTATCTGGGCATGGGTTGGTGGTGTATAAGATGAGGGGAGCAAGGCAAAAGAACAAAAGTAAAAAGTATCCGTCACAGGAGTAAACATCACCATTGTTTATTTCATTTTAGAAAGGGTTGAGTTGCTGCAATGCATATTTCCTAAATCTAATATCTGTCATACTCTTACTGTCAACAAATCCCATAAAGAAACCAAAACCAACAATAAATTGATCCTAACAAGTATTGTTTGTGTAGCTAAAGAGCCTGATATATATTTATATCAGGATATATATTTATATCAGGCAAATGTCGCCGGACTACATCATTTTGTAAACATAGCCATATACTGAGAAATACAGAGAATGGCTTGGCAGTGGTGGCCTAGAGGTTAAAGAAGTGAGCTTGTGATCGGGACAGCGCTTGTCCTGCCCTCATTACTACCACTGAGGTACCCTTGAGCAAGGCCCTTAACCCCAACTGCTCCAGTGGAGCTGCTCAGTGGCCAGCAGATCAGACTGACGTTGTACTGGGCAGCTTCCAGGGATGAATGTGTAACTGTGTGAATGTGACACATTGTTGCAAATGAAAATTTGCTCTCAATCGACTTACGTGGATAAATAAAGGTTAAATAATAAAATCAATGGACCTTCATTAATATAAAATAGACTATTTAAATAGATGGAGATATACAAATGGATCCATAGCCTGCAACCTATCACTATGAATTGCAGCTTTGGGGGCTAGTGGGATCTTCTGGTATGTACTAGGTAACAGAAATAAAAACCTATCAAATGTGTGTGAGTGAATTATTGTTTAGTCATATCAGTTTACGTCATACAGCCAGAAATACACACACACACACACACACACACACACACACACACACACACACATACAAACACAGGATACAGTCAATGAGGCTCCAGTAATTAAAACTGAACACAAGGAGAGGAACTCAAGCTCTTCACTTGAGACTAAATGCACAAAACACACACGGATACACACACTATCTCTCTCACACATACAGTTAAAGGTTTGCCAAGAAATTTGGTGAGGGACAAATACTCTGAGAGGAAGGGAGTGACTTTCCTTTTGCAAAACACTGAACATTGTCAAGCCACTATTACCTCAAATAAAAACACCAGACCTCATAACAACAGATAGTTCAAAGTAACCATGGACTTCACATAACACATCAAACATGAACTCCTCAAAACAGCAAGAAGATATCCACTTCCACTCCTATTTGACTTTTCCTCACTTTATTTCATTTCCCCGTTCCCTTATTTCTCTATTGTATCAACATAAATAAACATTTTGATTAGTGGAGTTTGGAGGAAAAGCTGACTGGGACTAATTGGCAGTGACACATTGCACCTCACCTGTCACCTCACGTCTCCCCTTATTTGAAAAAAGTGTTGTGTGTTCCACGCAGCTCTGGAGTTTTTAAACCTTAACTTGCTTAATCAAAAAAAAAAAAACTTTTCTAGACGTGACACCTGTTTGCTAATGCACCTCTACAACTTGTGTATGAGTACCCCCCTTTTATGCTGGTCTAACCGACGAGCATAAAAAGGAACAGGAATCAAATCTGCAAATGAGGACATACCCCATGAAACGAAGGGAAACTTCCACATTTGCTTGAAAATACCAAACCTACTCCTTATAATACGGTGCCCTCTTGTGGCAGAATTACAACACGTCATTGTAGGAGATAAAAAAAACACAACATGTTCACTAAAAAAAACTGTGTTACAAAACTATCAATTAACATGCAAAAGACGAAGGTTGTGTAGTGAAAATAACTTTTGCCTATCACTGCAGCAATGACCAACACATGAGTTGTTCAGACTAGCAGATAAGTCTGAACAACTCACATACACCTCAAAATCCAGTAAGATGACCTTTATAGAAGGGATGATTAATGCAACAGCAGAGGTTAGGTCTTCAATTTTGTGACAATTGGGAACACGAGTCCAGTAGGAAAGGTGTTGGGGAGGATTAGAATGAGAGGGGACAGAGAGCGAGACAAAGAGTGGTTATCCTGTGCGAACAAATGGAAAGGAAATAGCAGTAATAAATAAAGAAAAAGCTGAACTAATGGCTAATACTTGTAAGGAAAATTTAACAATTGGTAAATGAAACACTATATATAGTGTTATTCAGAGACACAGGATAATGTAGAGTCAAGGTGGATTCAGGAAAGGAAAGGGTACTTTGGATCCAAAGTATGTAGTAGTGTAATGTATAGAAGATCTTTACTTTTTTGTATTTAACCTTTATTTATTCAGGTAAGTCGATTGAGAACAACTTCTCATTTGCAATGACGACCTGTCACATTCACACAGTTACACATTCATACCTGGAAGCTGCCCAGTACAACCACAGTCTGATCTGCTGGCCAGTGAGCAGCTCTACTGGACCTGGGCCTTGCTCAAGGGCACATCAGTGGTGGTGATGAGGGAGGGACAAGGGCTGTCCTCACCCAGATTGTTGGTCTGGGGATTGAACAGGCAACCTCCCGGTCACAAGCTTGCTTCTTTAACCACTAGTGTGTGTATATATACATGTGTGTGTATATATATATATATATATATATATATATATATATATAAATATATTTTATGTAGTCACTGTGTTCTTTGAGCGTATGACATCCTATGGAGGTTGATTTTCATTCAGTTACGTTTAATGGGAATTAGAGGACTATCCAGGATCTGAAATTTCCAATAAGAATGGGGTAGAACATGAAACACCATGAGAAACACACCCTATACTAGTCTCAATTATGATAAATGACATTTTTGGAAATGTATTATTAGATATAAGGAGATGGTTATTTGGAGATGACAGGGTTTTGTGGAAAAGAGAGAAATTTGGGTCACGTAGTTAAAAGGTTGCAAGGAATAACTCAAGTTGAGATGTTCTTTCAAAAGAACTTATTTGAAATAATTTAGACACAGTTAAGACATTTCTCAAATGTAGAAATACATACATACATATTACATTCAATTTCCCAACACAGCACTCATTTGTCTTGATTAACAGTCTTATCTAAATCATTTTTGTTATTTTAGTTAGATTTAGGGAACTGAGATTATCCAGGGCTGCCATGATGTAGGATGTAATGTCCACCCACTAACACCAGAGGTGCTTGGCACCCGTTATTTCTTGTCAAATGATAAAAACCATAAGGTTGTCAGAAAGACAAATTCTGCAAACTTAATTAATAAACATAAAGCATTTTATTACAACCACAAAGAGGATAGATGCACTACTGAAGACCAACTGAAACATCTGACATTAGCAGACATCTTTTTTACAATAACTTGTAAAAGAAAATCTTAAGGAAAACTAGAAAAGAAAAACATAACTACAGCATTTTGATAAATCCATGTAAAACATTCACCTTATCTTTCAAGATACATACTCTTTAAAATACAGGTCCTATAGATAACATGATTATGTACAATATTTACACCACATTGTACCCACTAAATTATATCCATGAGGTTTGTACGCTCAATGTTGACAAAACAAATTAATAAACCAAGCGAGCACACAGTACGTTTGACTTCACTTTCATGTCTACGTAATTCAAGGTGACAAAATAATAATGTATCAGTCAATTGTGGCTATTTGGGAAATATTCAGAACATGAAATTGCTACATAAAGCTACTGGCTAACTGAGGTTATTAAATAGACCAAGGCTTTGTCATTACAGCAGTGCGCTACACTGTGCAAGCAAGTCAGCATTCAGGAGGTCATCCATCACTGAAAGACAATGGGCTGAGATGCATGAAAACGCAAGACATTTTAGTGTTAAGAGACATGCATCTCCACTCACAGTATTTATTACTGAAGACCAAATGGCCACAGTGATTTTTCTTTCTGTTCACAAGGCTGCAGCAGCATTAGCCTGAATAAAATATGACTACCAACAGTTGACAACAGCATGCGATGAGTGTAAAGAGGGGTGCACTAATGGACCTGTCCCACAGTAGTTGCACTAAAGCCAATTTTGTTATATTGACCCAACTTCTGTACATCTGTAACTATTATCTCAAGTGCAAAAAAAAAAAAAAAAAAAGGCAGCTCTAACCTAACTTCAGCAGAATGCGCCTCGATCTATTTACTGGGGGTGATTTTGTCAAGTCCTGGCCACGTAGGGATGTAGTAGCGAGGCAAAGTGCCTTCCATGAGCCTTTCCATCCACAACCCTAGACGGTCCAGTTTGTGGTGGATCTGCAGGGTGGATAAGCTGCGCGAACGGTTGGATCTACGTGGCGGGTGGTCCTCGCGTGAACTGGACCTCGACCTCCCCCCTGAAGTGCCCCCTTCATCCTCAGATGACTTACTGTCAAGGTCTTCGCCAGTGTAGACGGGCTTAAACAGACAAAGGTACTTTTTGTGGCCGTTAAGAGCCAGCACGTAGCCGGTGTAGTACATCTCGTGGTTTCTCGCGTCACCCTCGTCCGCACCGATCTGCATGGCGTCCTGGGTATATTCCAGCAGCGTGTTCATCCACTCGCCGTGCTTGTCAATATTCAGGAAGGAGAAGTGCAGAGTCAGGCTCCTAGAAGAGTGTTGAAAGAATGAATGTGATGAAGTATCTATAAACTGGTTAGCTTTATACGAAACAGGAAGGTTTTAAAAACAAAACATAATGGACTTACTTGCTCCACACGAGGAAAAGTGAATGTTAGGCTTACCCGGTGAAGGAGTACACCTCTTTGGCAAACTTGCTAAGGAGGATGTTCTTGGAGGCGTCAGTGAGCACCAGCACTATGTTAATGTGTCCCGGCCTCAGCTTCACCAGGTTGCTCATGTAAGTGATATCTGTCAGCTCCGTCACCTCCACAAAATTCTTCTTGGGAGGCCGACTAAAATCAACAGCAAAAATAAAAAGCTTAACAACATGATGATGGATCCTGCACTTGATGAAGCATTAATATGGAAATGATAAAAAAGGTATTCTTGCCTTGAAGCACTACAGTTCCCGGGTGACCCATTCTCTGCTTTTGTTCCATCTTTTGCCTTCGGTTTAGTCTGCTTGTCTTCACTTGAGTCACTGAAAACACACGAAAAAAGTTTTCCCTAAAGGGGATTACGCAGACGCAGAAGAGTAAAAATGAATGGCATTATTACTTTGTGTTATTTGGCTTGTCTTTAGCTTTCTTTAGCCTCTGCTTTACACTAATCCCAGGATTGGCTGATGATGCTATAGTTTACAGTTTTGATGGTCTAGAATGTATGGGTTAAGCAACCGACCTGAAGGCCTGGATGACCACGGTTCCAAACAAGATGAACAAGGCAGAGAAGATGAGGGACAGAAGAGGCATCATCTCACGCCTGCAAATCATCGCAGATGTCTTAGTGCAACTAGACACACCATATTTACATCTCAAGTTACCTACTGTTGTAGTGCATTTTTAAAACTTCAGTAACATTCAATCTCTAACATTAAACTTGTACATACAGTATACATGAAAAGTGCTCATATTGTGCTCATTTTCAGGTTCATAATTGTATTTTGAGGTTGTACCAGAATAGGTTTATGTGGTTTAACTTTCAGAAAAAAACATATATTTGTTGTACTGCACATTGCTGCAGCTCCTCTTTTCACCCTGTGTGTTGAGCTCTCTGTTTTAGCTACAGAGTGAGACATCTCACTTCTGTACCATCTTTGTACAGAAGTGTACAAAGATGGTACTTGTTGGTTACTTACATGCGCAGTAAGTACTGATAGCTTGTCAGTTGCAGAGTAAGAGGGCGTGCCACGCTAGCAGCTAGGCGAGCATTATAACGTGTGTTACAAGGTGACGCACGTTTGTCACAGAAGTAAAGGCTGGACTACAAGAGAGTTTGGAGCAGTTTGTGAACAGTGTTTTCTCTGGAAGATGGTCCAAGTCCCTTTGGGGTGGACTGTGGGCTTTTTCACTTTGTAAAACTTTAACGTGCAGGGCTCGACATTAAGGCTTGTCCGCTTGTCCGGGACAAGTGGATTTTTTGTAGGACAAGTGGAAGAGAAATTTACTTGCCCCACTGGACAAGTTAAAACTCAAACAAAACAAAATGCCACTAATTTCGTCAATGTTACAGAATTGAAACAAATACATATTTTACCCCACAATCCCGGGCAGCGGGTCGGCGGGCCGCTAACGTTAGACCCAGCCCGCTGTTCAGCGCATTCTCCGAAAGCGAAGCAAGATGAAAGCACGGCGAGCTAGCCGGTGTTAGCTTGCTAACTCCACCTTAACGTTACCTCCTCGCCACATCGTTCACAGAAAACAAGCTGAAAACAGAAGTCACTCGTGGCGATAGCAATGTGCTTTGTGTGGATGAAGCATTATATACGTTATTATGTGCCACTCATTCCGTTTATGTTACAGATTTTACTTTACCGATTTGAAACAAATACATTAACTAACGTTAGACCCAGCAGCAGCGGGAGAGCGGACCGCTGACGTTAGACCCAGCCCACTGTTCAGCTCCTTCTCTGTAAGCGATACAGCATGAAAGCACCGCGGAACCAGCAAGCCAGGCAGCCGGTGTTAGTTAGCTAACGTTAGCATGCTAACTACGCTTTAACGTTACTCCGTCCCCACATCGTTCACAGAAAACGAGCCGAATAAAGCTGTCACTCGTGGCGATAAGAAGTGTGCTTTGTGCGGATGAAGCATAAAGTTAATTTGACTCTTGACGGCTGGCTCTCTGTCTCGTAACGTTACTAGCTGCTCCGCTACTCGTTTGTAGCGGATTAAATATCAGGTAATAATCAACTGTAAAGTAGCTACACCTTTTTAAAGGATCCCTTGGTAAGTGAAATTGTAGAAAGAAAAAAAAAACACGCTGACACCAACATTTAGTGGCAAAATCCATTGTTATGTCTACAAAATTATTTTAGATATAGTATAAGTTCAAGTCACCACTACCTCTGGTCAAAATATTGAATTAGTATCTCAATATATTGACTCAGTATCTCAGAATATAAACAAAGAATATCAAAGTAATGAGAAACTATAAAATATTGACTTAATCTCAATATATTGGCTTAGTATCGTAATATATTGACTTAGTAACTCAACATATTGGTTCAGTATCTCAATATATTGACTTAGTAACTCAGAATATCTCAATATATTGACATAGTAACTTAGAATATTGACTAGGAATCTGAAAGTAATGAGAAACTTTAAAATATTCACTTAGAATCTCAATATATTAACTTCTGCACACCGGCGTGCAAAGTATAATTTTGTATTATGAGTCTGGAGATCCTTTTTTCTTGTTGAAGGGGAAATCTATTCTTGGGACACATTTGTTTCTACTGTTTAAACTGAATTGTATTAATGTTGATAGTCTTTCAATGGTTTCTTCAAATTCTGCATTAGCAAAACACAAAAGAAATTATAAAATGATGAATCTTTACCCGGACAAGTGACTTTTGTTATGGACAAGTGAAACGTAAATGTACTTGTCCGAAGGACAAGTGCCTCAAAAAGTTAATGTCAAGCCCTGACGTGCACAAAAAGATATATAACACAATAAGGGAAAGGGGAAAAGCCAAAAAGCATAATATGAGCACTTTAAGTGAATCTGAAATGAAACTAAAGACTTCTACCTACCAGTTGTTATGCAGAATATCATCAATGACTTCAGAGAGGTAATCATAAGATGCATAGACCCATCGGATTACAAACATCTATAGGGTGAGATTATTACATTTAGTTTAGTAACAGGTCTGGTGGTTGACGTTTAACACTGATGAACATTGTTCAAACCCACTATTATTACTCAAAGAGAACTTACAGAGGCAAACTCGTTGTTAAGTTCGGGCAGCATGGCGTCATGGACGAGGATGGACGGGTCTTTCTGAAGTCGCTCCAGCTCCTCCAGAAGACACTGCTTGTCTTCCTCACTGCCGTTCCAGGCGGTCACTGGCTTGAACAAGGCCTTCCCTGCAGCGTTACGCCTCTCCAGGATCAGCACCTGAGTAAAAAAAAAAGCACTCGGTCCGCTAGTATGAATCTTGAGTAACACACTACTTATGAGGAAAAACATTCTCAAGTCCTTGCACCAATACATTATTCCACTGATTATTAAAACAAATATGCTGAGGTAGTGTCGTACATTCCATATTCTAAGGCGATACCAATTCTCAAATCCCCATTTGTGCTGTAGATTCACAGCGGGACTGACAGTTGTAGTGTTTGACACGTATAAGTGTACCTGTGCTGGTGGCCGTGCACTGTCCTTGTTCTGCATGAGAGTGTCACAAAGAGGTTGCTGGAGCCGTTGGTACACATAAGCAAATCTCACAACTTCCCTGGTGTTGGTAGAGGCAAATGAAAGAAACGCCTGGTTCCCGAGAGAAAAGGACTCTTCGTCACCTGTCATCAGCAGGACACAGTATCTGAGGGGAGGAACGACAAAACAGTAACTTAGTAAACTACATGCCTTAAAATACATCAAATGTGGAAATACCAACAAAACATGAATTCAGTTTGGTTTCATATTTTAAACTGCCTCTGACTCACTTACAGATGTTTAAAAAAAAAAAAGAAAAAAAACGTTTGGTTCTCTTACTTTCTGCGTCTATGGAACTGTTTGACAGGACAGAGCTCATCAAAGAGCTTCTGATTGACCAGCCGTGGCACAAGGAGGAATTTGTTGTTTGACACGAACTCATCGATAATTTGCTTTTTCATTCCTTTAGCCTAGAACAAACGTAACCGTATAGAAGAAAAAAAAAAAAGAGTGAGGTGACATTTCAGTGGACAGGTAGTTCAGTGTATCAGATAACAGTGAGTAATAGCTCCCTGCTGCTGTGACTTACCTGTATAATGTCAGCAGGCTTGTCAATGCTCTCTTTGAAGATCAACATAGTTGGAGCGTAAGTGTTAATATTGAACTGTTTCTGAAGATTAGCGGTCTCTGAAAGACCCTGGTCCACATAGCCAAACTGCAAGTAGTCCTTATAAGCAAAAGCTGTCAGCTATGGAGATGCAGAGATAAATGATTGACATGTTTGTGTCAGTGATGTAATTACTGTCAGTGGCACCTGAGATACATTTCACATAAAAAAATTTAAAAACTGCAAGACAAGAGCCTACTTTGTAAAGCAGAGGAACTACAGGCACTTGGTCAAACAGAAGCACGTGTGGCTTGTTGAGCTCATGCCAGCTGTTCAAGAAGTGCAGGTCATTCTTGTCGGTGACCTTAAAGTATAGAAAATGCACAATGTTTCATTCATTTTCAATATATCTACCGTATATCTATTACCAATCTGTTCACCGGCATTTTACATATAAAGCAATATTTTAGTCATCCACCCTGTAATCTACTCCATACACAGATTTAATCACTTACCCATTCCACAAGTCTCTGAGGAAGAAGGTCTTCTACAAACTGTCTCAGGTGCTCCTTTGCTACAGCGTAATGGAAAAACGTCACTTTGCCATTTAGGACTCCGAGTATTGATGGGGTGCGATGAGCACCGAGGTGATTTGCTAATCGTCTCTCATTGCCAACATCCACCACACCTATCCCGACACCTGCAAAGACAGGATGTCCACACACATACACACATCGACCTTTTCAACTCGCCGTATGCAATTTCATAAACAGCAGCTGCTGGATAATTCTGGATTATTTATAGGGTAATGCCAAACCTAGAGTCTCCATCTCCTCCACCACCTCTTTCCATACAGGCTCGATGTGGATGCAGCTGAAGCACCAGTCAGAGGTGATCTTTATCAGGTATGGTCTCTTGGAGCTGTCAGGCACCACGTCATTGACATACTGCTTAAAGTGCAACGTGTACTTGCTGTCAGCAAAGTCCCTATGGGTCTTGCTGTTGAAGGGAAAGTTGTAGAAGGACTCGTCGAAGTTAAAGGTGTCCTGGTGCTGACCATAGCGACCATTGCCGTATGGCTGGGTGTCATCAGTCTGCCCGTAACGGTCATAATTGGCACGTTTGTCTTCACTGGAAAGGATCTAGATATTGGGTAGAACAAATATCAATACGGCAGACTTATTATGCATGTGTAACAGGCTTTTTATCACACCTTACATACACATACTAGGGCTGCAAAGATTATTTTCATTGTCGATTAATCTGTTGATTATTTTCTCAATTAATGGATTGGTTGTTTGGTCTATAAAATGTCAAAAAATTGTGAAAAATGTCGATCAACTGAAAGATATTTAGTTTGCTGTCTTAGAGGAGTGAAGAAACTTGAAAATATTCACATTTAAGAAGCTGGAAATTAGATCATTTTTACTTGTTTTCATAAAAAACTACCCAAACCGACTAATCATTATGAAAATAGTTGGCGATTCATTTAATAGTTGACAACTAATCGATTAATATTTGCAGCTTCAACACATACCACATGATATGCACCAGCTGCACAATGTATTGATAACTTCTATTTAGAAAAAATAACTAACCTCATAAGATTTGGTAATCTTGATAAACATGTCCTCGGCACCTGGATTTTTGTTTTTGTCAGGATGCCTTAAGATATAAGATGTGTATTAGTTAAGAATTGAATGAGGTTCAAAAAAGCAGCTCAGTGTTCTTTGAATATATTTACCATTCTTTTGCAAGACGCTTATAGACCTTCTTGATCTCAGCCTGGCTTGCACTCCTGGTTACTCCTAAGATTTTGTATGGATCCATCTCAGGCCCAGCATGGGTTGCCCCTGTCAGCAGCACTGAGAGGACCACCACTACAGCCAGTTGCACAGACATCTTTGACCCTGCCATCACAGTAACCTTTAACACATCAAAAGAACTGTCACCATCACCATTATGAAGTGGATTCATTCTGAGGACCTGAAATCGTGACAGCCTTTCCTCCATAATGACGTTAGCATAACGTTAATGATGAAATATAAAGAAGACAACCGGGTGACGTTAGCTAAATGAAAATGGCATTATAAAAGCATGCTAACTAAGCTAGGTAAGCTAGGTAATACATGTCAGCTAGCTACCTAATAAAGCAACAGGCATTACAATAATACACCTGCTGACATGTCACTGGGCTGTGACATAAACGTTATTCTTCGAGGATAAAACGTTTTTTTTTCTACACAGGCTGGCTAGCTATCTCAACGCAACAGCTCCATTCACCTCAAGCAGATGCAGTCAGCCGGTACTACGCCACATATTTAGTGAAGGTTTGAATGTTCTTCAGCTGCTGGTTAACACCATAGACTGCATAAAATAGGTCAACACTGATGTGAAAAGACAGCGAAATGCAAAGGGTGTGTTCAGCAGCATCCCACAGCTCCTACAGGGAGAGCTGACAACCTGCTGCTGCGAAGCAGGAGTGGAGGGGGAGGCGCCCAGTCGAAATTCATTTTGGGAGATTGAGTATTTAGTGACATCCTTCGTTTGTGTGTGTTTGATTTATTACTAGTCGTGACGCGATTTTTAGTGTGAATGTGTTGTGGTAAACAGGCCGTGTGGCAGCGGCGCGCGGTAAATATAATCAAACGCACCCCGTTTTTCTCTCTCCGTATTCTCTCAGTGGACCAATCACATACAACGGTGATGTAAACAAGGAAATGTCTAATGCAAGAGAAATGAAACACTTCTAGTACAGGAACAAGGTATTTCCATTTTCCTTTCACGAACGAGTGGGATTATCGTGCACCTTTTAGGATACCGACTGTCTCTGTAAGCTTTTATGATACTGCTCTGTCTCCCTACCCTCACGTAGGTGGTTATTAGTGAATGGAGAATGGAGGAAAGTCACAAGAAGATTCTTCAGCGCAATAGGACCAATCTTGTGAGAGATTTGGACCCATCAAACCTCTATGACGGACTTCTTGAAAAAGGAGTTTTTACCCAAGACATGATTGATGAGATAAAGGTAAGACAGCTGTAACGTTAGGTTACTGCATCAAGTTTCAGGTTATTTATTGCATTAGTGCATGTTGCATTCAAGGTAACGTTAATGCTAGCTACACATCTGTAACTGTGTCTCCTGTCAGAGCTCTGGGACCAGACGTGACCAGGCCAGACAGTTAGTCCGGGACTTGCAGACCCGTGGAAGTCGAGCCTTTCCATTATTTCTGGAGTGCCTTCAAGAGACCGGTCAGCACCGTTTGGCAGAGCTTCTTCAGGGTGGAGCTCCAGCAGTTCAGATACAGCCTGCAACACCCACGCAAGTGGTCCGCCCTGTTCTCCAGCCTCTCCCAGTTTGTAAGTGTGTGATATGATATAATTAACTAGTATAACTGTCTTTCTTTCTTTTTTTGGGGGGGGGGTAACTCTGGTCTTATAATAATAACATTTTGGTGGCTCATATATGTGCTCTTTCTCGTTTCTTTAATAGCCTCTCCTATGGATGTTGATAAGCAAAGAAAAGATGATGTTCCGGTCTACCCAATACAGAGACCCAGTACTACTCCCAGTCCATGTAAGCTATGTGATTAATTTACATGCTGGTAACAGTTTGAGAAGTTTATTGATGCTTAACACATATTTGATGCTTATGTCACAGCACCTGAAAGAGAGTACATAAGACCAAGGCCAACAGGCAGAACTCGACGGGATAGTATTCAGGTAAACACCATTTATTGATCATCCACCTTACAACCAACAGAAACACAAAATATGTTGTAGAAGCAAGCTCGGATTATATATTTACATCATGCCTCTTTCTCTGCTTCCTGTGTGTGTGTGTGTGTGTGTGTGTGTGTGTGTGTGTGTGTGTGTGTGTGTGTGTGTGTGTGTGTGTGTCAGAGCTATAAAATGGATGCCAGCCCATGTGGACATTGCCTCATCATAAACAACGTAGAGTTTGAGCCTAAGAGCGAACTAAACAGTCGCAAAGGGTCCAACATAGACTGTGACAAGCTGGAGAGAAGATTCAAGGCACTCAACTTTATTGTAGAAGTGAAGACAAACCTGAAACAAAAAGTAAGAGTCATTTCTTCTGCTTACATGTCTGACACCACATGTAAAACTTTGAGCTTTAAAGCTAACAGCCCATTTCTGGATTTCAGCAAATCAAACATGGACTGTCAGCTTTATCTAAGAAAGACCATTCACAATATGACTGCTGTGTGGTTATCATTCTTTCCCATGGGACTGAGGTAAGCCATGTCCTGTGTTTGTCATGTTTCTCTCCGACCTGCTCAAGTTCAGATCCAGATGAATTGTAATGTATTCTTATATTTAACTTCAACTTTCAACTTTATTTTGTCCCCGGTGGACCAAAATAAAGTTGATGTTGATGCATGATGATGTGAAGCTTTGTAGGTGGAATTCTTTCCCATTCTTGCTTGATGTACGACTCAAGTTGCTCAATAGTCCGGGGTCTACGTTGTTATAATACTATTAACTACTATAAACATAATTTATGTTTTATAGGTGAGTCACAACCGCTTCCCTGGTGCCGTGTATGGTGTGGACGGACAGCATGTCCCAGTTCAGCACATCACAAACTACCTCAATGGCCAGTATTGTCCATCTTTACAGGGCAAACCCAAACTTTTCTTCATCCAGGCCTGCGGAGGAGGTAGCTAACATTGAACGTACTGTTGAATAACTTCAAAGTAATGAAGCCTGTGTAAAATCCATAATCCATGAATTAAATTGGCCTCATAGGGAAACATTTGTTCTTATCCTTGAGGTGAAAAAGACACAGGCTTTGAGGTGTCCCCTGACGAGGTTGAACCATCCATCGGTGGAGCAGATGATCAGACGGATGCCATTCCGATGTCATCCAGCAGCGACTCTCTGAGCACGTCCGATGAACTGGACGCCAGAGCCACGCTGCCCACCCCGAGTGACATTCTGGTGTCCTACTCTACTTTTCCCGGTGTGTGTGTGTGTGTGTTTGTTTGTCTGTCTGTCTGTCTGTCTGTCTGTCTGTCTGTCTGTCTGTCTGTGTGTGTGTGTGTGTTGCATTCACGCATCTGTGTTTATTTTTAGATAAACTTCACTATGTGCTATGTATGTCTTCCTAATGCCTAATGTGACCAACACAGGTTATGTTTCTTGGAGAGACACCCAGTCAGGCTCCTGGTACGTCGAGACACTAGACCGTATTCTTGATGAAAACGCTGCTACCGACGACTTGGTCACAATATTGATGATGGTGAGCTTCTCTTAATATATCGGCAGAATTAGCTAGGGCTCTATTAAATCTCCTTCACAATTTAGAGTGTTTTAAATTAAACGTAAACACATCTGATTATTGATTGTGCTTATTTCCAGGTAAATAATGAAGTCTCCCAAAACTCTGCAAAAGGGCTCTACAAGCAAATGCCTGGTTCCTTTAATTTCCTCCGCAAACTTCTCTACTTTCAAACCCAAGCATAGGCACAAAGTTTAGCTTTACACTTCTCAGTTTCTTTCAGGGAATGTTCTATTGTTCTATATTCTAATTGTGGCTATTTCATGACTGTAATTTCTTGAGATTATGCCTCAGCAGAGTTGCAAAGTGTATGAATTTGCTAAATTGTGGTTGTACTTTTACAGACACAATCATGTCTTACTGTACATTTTTATTGTTTGTCAGGTCTTGCTGTGTTTTTAATTGTTGGCAACTTTTTGGATATAGTTGTCATCTTGGGAAAAAAACAATTCTGTACTGTGAAACTGTACAGACTGTTGTAACTGTGTGGTTCAGGTTAGGTTTTATATAATCTTTGTGTCTTATCTACACAGGATATGTAACGGGGAATTGATATAAACTGATTTCTGACTATTTCGAGTCTCTTTAATATACAATTTTCTTTTTTTTAACAAAATGGAATTTGTGTGGAGTTATTTACTGAAAATGGGGTTTGAGGCATGGGAATATTTCATTGACTAGATATGAGCCACACATGAGAGTTAAATGTGTCCTCATTTCTTCGAGGATTGTGTTGGTTTTCTTGGTATGCCGGCTCACTTTTACTTATTTCATTAAACTTTAAAGGCCTATTTATAAAATAGTGGCGTGAATCACCAGAGGCCCTACGATACGATATTATCATGATACGATATTATCACGATACAATATTATTGCAGTTTTAAACATATTATATGTTGCAATTTATTACCTTTTTTCCCACTTAAAATATGTCTCCAATAGATAAAAAGATCCATTTCTCTGTATGTTCATCTCCCTACAATTTCATTGCTGCAACATGGGATTGACAAAAAAAAACAATAGATGTTTTTATAGTAGTACCAAAAAGTTAAATTCTCATGTGCAATTTATATAATAAAAGAGCAATACTTGGCGTTCGTGTATCGATACAGTATTGCCATGAAAAAATATCATTATACTATGCTGTATCGATTGTTAATTAACTGAAAACTTAAAAAACTGAAAGTAAAGTTATTTACTTGCTGACTGTGAGATCATGAGGCAGGCATAGTCAACTGAGTATAGACAACTGAATTTCAATTTCATAGAGCTGGGCAATATATCGATATTATATCGATATCGTGACATGAGACTAGATATCACCTTAAATTTTGGATATCGTAATATGGCATATGTGTTATCTTTTCCTGGTTTTAAAGGCTGCGTTACAGTAAAGTGATGTCATTTTTCAGCAGAGGGGCTGGAAAAACAAGCCAAAATAACTTGGTCAATGGCAGAAATAAATCATTCACTTGAAAGAGAAACAAAAACCTGAAAAATAAATAAAAATGTTGTGCATCGTCATGTTTCCTGTATTGAATATCAGTGCCAAACATAACACTACCTTTTAAAAGCGAGGAATAATATCCTGTCTCCTTCGTATAGCCCCCAGATAGGGCTGTTCTGGACACTGCTCTCTGGGCATCATTTATGGCACCGTGTTTTCCTGTGAGATGTTGTACAGAACCCCCCCAGGCTAAAACAATGTTGCATACCGGCGCATAGAGGTCTTCTTTTAGTTTGTCAGTGAGTTTTGTGGTGTTAGGAATTGTTTTTCTGTGCATTTCCGCACTAACTCAAAACGTGCGTACATGTACACCACCTCCTGAGCTGGCGTAGGAT
This sequence comes from Perca flavescens, assembly GCF_004354835.1. Classification (NCBI taxonomy): domain Eukaryota; kingdom Metazoa; phylum Chordata; class Actinopteri; order Perciformes; family Percidae; genus Perca; species Perca flavescens. The sequence goes on from NC_041337.1 coordinate 26,145,538, forward strand.
TTGAGCGTGCCCTACGCCAACGTCCATATTGAAAAATCTCAAAGTCACCGTGGTTTCGGGTGTACGCCAGGTGTACACTGGAAATTTGGTGTACGCACTTTTGATAAATGAGGGCCAATGTGTGTGGGACCTGTAAATCTATTCAATTCAATTCAATTTTATTTATAGTATCAAATCATAACAAAAGTTATCTCGAGACACTTTACAGATAGAGTAGGTCTAGACCACACTCTATAAATTCCAAAACCCCAACAATTACAGTAATTCCCTCAAGAGCAAGCATTAGCAGTGGCTATTGCGACAGTGGCAAGAAAAAACTCCCTTTTAGGAAGAAACCTCAGCAGACCCATCTGTATCCTACAGTGTGATTACATAGTGAGGTTACATTTGTCTGATTTCTTGATTATAATTGATTATACAACAGTGATAACCAGACTAAACTTAACAAAAAAATATCTGGTAATTTGCAATGCGAGTGTACTTTTGCCCCAATACCATAACTAAATATGTTTGTAGTCGACCCCCACTGAAGCTGAAGCATTTCATATTGTTTGGCTGATCTGCTGCTCATTTATACAGCTGTTTTCTACAGCTGTTTAGTGCAACTCCACCTGGCAACACACACTGTGCTACAGTGACTTTAATGCACAGACTTGGCCAGTGATTGAGTGAGTCATCTGACTAGACACTTATCTCCAAACACCAGTAGATGGTGTTTGTGACTCACAGAAGACTTGAGATCTCACAGGTACTTTCTCTGAGTCTGTTATTTCTACCAACTGCCACCAGGGGTCTCTTTAAAAAAAATAGAAATGGTCCCATTTCATTTGTTTTTTTAAACATATGTTTACCAGATGAGACCGATGCTGGTATTGTTTTCACCTTGTCAAATTGTGTGTGTGTGTGTGTGTGTGTGTGTGTGTGTGTGTGTGTGTGTGTGTGTGTGTGTGTGTGTGTGTGTGTGTGTGTGTGTGTTTGTGTGTGTGTCATCATGGCAAACTGTGATCCTGCAGACAGAATCCTGGTGGGTTGAAAGTAGGCGAAGAGGACCCTTCTGTTTGGAAGGAAGCTATTTTTTCTAACTTCTGTCCCTTATCCTCTCTATATTTTCACCAAAACATTGTATCAGATAGGGCCTTTGGCTGCAGTGGTTTTGTTTCTTTCCCAACTAGAATTAGAGATCATCTTGCAATGACATATTAACACCAGGCAAAGTACTCAAAACTGCCTCTGTGGTATTTTGTGCTACAGTAGGTGTCTCTAGGATCACATTGTGCAATGATGACACACACACACACACACACACACATACACATACTCACAAGCTGAAAACACATCGCTGTTGTGTGTAGGAAAAAAATCCATATTGTTTTTTTTTAGGCCATGAAACTCTAGACAACCTGGATTTCCCATGTCTGCCCCTATCAGGTTATACCTAGATCCTTATTTGACAAACCATTGAATCCCAGTTTCTCACGTCTTACTACCAGACATGAAGGCGCCACCAACAGAACATTGTTGACTGCAACTGTAGGTGGCAACATTTTCTTCCCATTTTGGATAGTATTTTTGCCAGTTGTCTTGAGTCATCATAAAAAAAACATTGTGATTTATGTTTTCCTGAAGTTGCTTTTCCTACTCCCACTAGCCTCACGTTTTTCAAAACAAGTCCTGCACATGACTTTTTCTCTGCACTTTTTCTCTACTATGATCAGGCTCATTATAATTAACTCAGATTGTAAATGTGCTTTATTTTATTTTGTGTTATAGTTTAGCTTTAAAATGTAAGACGGACAAACATTTGTTGAAATAATGCTTGCCAGCCTGTGTTGGATATTTAAGTCCCACTGAATCACACATCTACAGTATCTCTAAAACTAAGTATCAATGATGACATACTCCATAAAAAGGCAATATATATAGACAGGAAAATACTAGGTCACAGTCTTGTAGATATAAGCACTGATGCTAATACAATAATATAGTATGATAGCCTACAGTACACTAGCTCATAATATTTTATAAGGAATTATGAGGAAACATATTTGGATATTGAATGGTCCTATTTACCTAATCACCAGTTCTTTCATTCTTCTTTAGGGTACGTTATCTGTCAGTTTGGCTGCGTCTCTTAACATTGCTATATCAATGTCCAGCTTTATGTGTTTGTGATATCTCGGGAACTGTCAAAATTGGCTATTTTAAATAGTTTTCTTAAGGATATTGGTGCCTGGGTTTTCTGCAGTTACTGTAAATCACAAGAAAGCTCTTGACCAAATAAGACATTTGAATTTTTTCATCAGAAATTAGATAACTTTGAGAAACAACTTAAGTTAGTTATTCAGTTCCTTTTGTCAAACTACACCCCTTCTTTTCTTTCCAACAGCTGAACAAATCTATCTATTTTTAGCCCCACTCCGTCCCTGAGCCTATCAGACAAGGTATTCACACCTCAAAACCAATGATGATAATTGGGGTTGTGTTTATTAATGAAGCCTCAGCCTCAGTTAAGTTTGACAGCACTAAAGGCACCAACATGTATCTATCAACACACCCATGTTGATAGCTGACTATGCAATTCGCTAAGATAGGAATAAAGGCAGCCTATTACAATGTGTCCTGCTCCTGGCACTTACCAGTACCTCTTGCTGATGTGAAATTAACTCTGAATTAAGTCTGTCCCTCATCATGACCAGGCTGTGGATGCTCAGGCCCAGTTTCCACTTGGTCCTCCATTTTTTAAGATTAATTTTTGGGCTTTTCCGCATTTATTTGATAGGACAGCTAGGTGAGAAAGGGGAGAGAGAGAGGGGGAAGACATGCAGTAAATCGTCACAGGTCGGATTCAAACCCTGGACCTCTGCGAAGGCATAAACCTCTCAGTATATGTGCGCCTGCTCTACCCACCTTTAGCTTTGTCAGTTTGTCTACACTCTGGCTAAGTGATGCAGTGCTGCTTTGGTTGTCAAGGACTATAACATTACTGCTGCTGCTCGCTCTGTGAGCTTTTTGCATTTTGCTGCATCAGTCTCGAGAGACTTGGCCCTCTTTTCTTTGAAATTTTCCCATCCACCTTTCTCCTTACGTTTTCTATAGCGTTTTATTTTTTATTTTTTTACACGTAGCATATAAGTGATCGTATAGCGCCTAGTGTCAAAGAACTGGAAAAAAGGGTTGCCATTATCCACACACATTTCTTCCAAAACATACCAGGCAAGCCATTTAGTTTGATGTGTATTTTTAGGAGACAGGCTTGTTCTCTGATACACTTTTTTATTTTATTTTTTAAGATTAATTTTTGGGCTTTTCCGCATTTATTTGATAGGACAGCTAGGTGAGAAAGGGGAGAGAGAGAGGGGGAAGACATGCAGTAAATCGTCACAGGTCGGATTCAAACCCTGGACCTCTGCGAAGGCATAAACCTCTCAGTATATGTGCGCCTGCTCTACCCACCTTTAGCTTTGTCAGTTCCACCAGAATATAGCAATCATTACAATAAAGTATTCAATGTATTTAGTTGCATTATTTTGCCATAGCTAAGAAAAAGTAGGAATAGCCATTATCCAACTGCTGCACCTCTCATCAGCTCAGTTTCTCTGCTGGTACAGTATGTCTGTGTGCTTTGCCTGGTTCACTAAAGTGCTCGGGCCTCTTGCTCTGAGACTGGATGTCTGTCTTCCCTCATGGGATTGTCATGGTATTCTCATTTTAGAAATTTCAGCCAGCTGAATAGGAGCCACTGGAGTCAGCTTCAGGTTTGTTTTGCACAATAGACATAGACAGCCCTGGATCCAAATGAATAAATACTGAGTGTTTCTGTATCCACCATTATTCTCACTGGGTACCTACCACTGGGTCCTGCTTAACCATGCTCAGCCTCAGCACCACTCTCTGTGAGTATACTGATGACCATAATAACAACAAGTCTTATTTAAATCTTAATCTTAATAAATCAGTTTAGGCTGACTCATTAAGATGAAATAAATAAATATGTATGGTCCATTTAATGTTTCTTTTGTTTCAGTGCTGGCAGCAACCTATGTGCTTCTAAGTCCAGGTAAATATATCTGGGTGCTTGAATACATTTTTACGTACAGTATATGCCTTTGTGTTAAACTAATACTTCCATATGTTTTTAGTTGTTGCCACAGAGACAGTTACCACCTGTGAAGTCAACACTGTCCATCGCCTGAGCTGTGGTATGCCTCTCTTTCCTAAGACTTTCTGTCCACAACAGTGCATATTTTGGCAGCACTAAAGAGCTGGTTTGATTATTACTGTTTTTTTTTTATTATAATCATTTGACTAATCTGAGTGTAAAAGTATTAAAAACTTTTAGGTGGAAGAAAACATTTTGATATGCATGTCACAGGATGAACAGAATGAGTTGATTAGTTGGCATCATAATCAAAACTGATTAAGTAATCTCTGCAAGTAGAAAAAACAGTAATATTAATTTGACTAATTTTCTAATTTCTCCCTCTTTGCTGTATCACAGATGGCGGAGTGATCAGTGTGCAGGAAGCACTATATGGACGTGCAGACAGTGTGACCTGCGGTGAGGGAAAACCTGAGGAACAGCTTGCCAATACAGAGTGCTCTCTAGAGGACACATTGGACATCCTCAAGAAAAGGTATTGCGTGTACAATCATAGAATAAGATACTGTTTTTTTTATCATTAAATGTATTCTAAATGCAGCTACTGAGAGACTTCTATTCAAAAAGTAAACAAAAACATACAACCAGACAACAAGAACAATAGTACGAGCATGTGTATTCCAATTTTACAAGCATCTGCAGTGCCATCAATTACTTCCATATTCAGTGCTAGATAGAAAGAGGGACACCAGATCCTTTGTGCTTTAGTTTTGAGTGCATTCTTCAGTTTCCTTATGCATCCTACATTCCTTCGAGGATTAGGAAGGAAATAATCTCTTATTCTCTCAAAATGCAGCTCTGCTGCAACTCTGTTCTTTTAAATCAAGGCTCAAGACTTTCTTTTTTGATGCTGCCTTTTTAAGTAATTGTTCATTTATTACACTGCACTGTAACTTTTACTGTATTTTAGTCTGTTTATTCTGTTTTGTTTCTAACTGCTCTTTAATGTTTTATGTAAAGCACTTTGAATTGCCTTGTTGCTAAAGCTGCCTTGCCTTGCCCCTCACATTGGCCCAAGTCACAGCACTGTGTTTCGTTGTGATTCTGCTTGAATCATGCTCTTTATGTCCTCCCTGTAGGTGTGATGGAAAAAAAGTGTGTGAAGTAAGCCTGGATGTCTTAGGAACACGGGATCCCTGCCAAGACACTTTTAAATATCTACAGACCAAGTACACCTGCCTCCCAGCAAGTCAGTCACATGTCTGCATTACATTAAAGCAAAACTGCAAAAAGCCTAATTTTGCTTGGTTTTCACTTGCTTTATTTACAGGCTGATTTTGTTGCCAGGATGTCCAAAGGTTTTTAACTATACAGAACATATAAAGTATGTTCATATACAGTATACATGGCTTGTTGCATCAATGGGACATTCTGAGTGTCATATGAAAAAAAGGGTTTCCAATGATATTTTCCTTGACTTATTTTCACTAGGGATTTACATGTTTTAAGCTTTTAAGTTTTGAGTGCTAGTAATTTAAACAGGAGGTATTGTGTTTCCAGTCTGTAAGTCATCAGTGGACTATATTTCTGTTTTTAGTAGTTTGATCTGAATCGAGGAAGAAGAAGGTGTGTGACTTTTGCGGTAGCTCAGTCCGTGGGGACATGACTTTGGAACCAGAGGGTACAGAATGTGGAATGAGGACTAGTAGCTGGAGAGGTGCCAGTTTGCCTCCTGGGCACTGCCGGGGTGCCCTTGAGCAAGGCACCGGACTCCCAAATGCTCAGGGCATCTGTCCATGGGCAACCCCCTAGCTCTGAAATATTTCCATTATTGCATGGTCCTGTTTGTGTGTGCGTATTTCCTGCCTGTGTGTGTGTGTGTGTGTGTGTGTGCGTGTGTGTGTAAATAACAGACTAAACTAAATAAAATGTCCCTTTGTGTCCATAAAGTATGTCTTCTTCCTCTTCTTTTTCTTCTAATAATTATGTTTAATGTGATTCCTGTTATTTTGACAGTTCACCATGTGACATGTGAGCACTCTTTGGCATACCTGCATTGTGGTAAGATCACGTTATCTTTGTGTCTCTATGGTGGATTAAAATTACAAACATCAGCTCTCTTGTATTTTCATGTCACTTCAGCACTCATCTTAAAATCATACTTTGTCTTTGGTCATGGTCACCTGCCTCGCAAAGCAAATGTTTTGTATTTGTTTCCAACTCTTCCTCCTCTTCTTGCCAGATGAAGGGCAGGTTATATCTGTCTATGGTGCTGATTATGGACGCCGCGACCAAAGCACATGCACCTACAAACGGCCTGCTTCTGAGATCCAAAAAACTGACTGCTCACGTCCCGCAAGCACAGTTTCTGACAGGTACAGTTGTCTTTGTCAACTTGTATTTCATGTTGAAAGCTGTCATAATCATGGTATATTTAACTTTATAACTGCAGTACAGTGATAGCTGCAAATTTGTGATGCCATCCACTTTTATAGGCTCCAGCGCACATTCCAGCCTGTATTCACTCACATGTCACTCTGCCTCCACAGCTGCGATGGGAAAAACAGCTGTATTATCAAAGCAAGCAACTCAGTATTTGGAGACCCCTGTCACGGCACTTTCAAGTACCTGGAGGTGGCTTACATATGTGGATGTAAGTAGTTGAAAGGCCAGTTTGCATAATTTCACTACTGAAGTCTGTGGTCCAAATGTAAAGGAAGGAAGGAGGAAAACATGATGTGGAATACAGTATGGGGTGGGAAAGAGCAGTGATGCAGAGTGTTATGAAACAATCCAATCACAATTGTTTTAGTGGTACCATCTACTGGCTTGAACTCTGAGTTTGTTCTGAAAGCAGTTATGAGCTTGGAGAACAAAGTGACACAAAGCAGGGTTCAGTTATACAATGTTCTAAAGGTTTAATGAGACACACAAGAATAGGCTATTCAGGATTTTCCCTGCTATTATAAGGTTTAGGTGCAGCACCCGAGCCGTTTTGGGCCACACCTAAACCGAAAGACTGAAAGACTTTTTGTAGTTAGACTCACTTTTTGAGTGATATTCATTTGTGATCTGCCCTAGATTTTCCAACATTTTAGACAGTGATATGGTTATAATAAGGGTTATGATGTGAAAAAGAGACGCAGAAACTACACAAAAAGGACACTAACTGAGTACAAAGAGACACAACATAACTACAAAGAGACGCAAAAACCCACAAAGTGAAATAGTTTCTTCTTTCTTTCTTTTTTTAGCCAGATAGATAGATAGATAGATGTTTTTTATTGATCCCAAAAAAATGGGAAATAATGGTGTTGCAGCAGCACAAATATCAGACACACAGCACACTTACAGAGTATACATTAAATAATAGGAAACAATATACATTAAATAATAATTGAATACTACACAAGCAATATTTAAAATATATATAATTTAAATAAAATGTACAACTGATTCAACAGATATAGATAAAGTTAATGTACAAGTTGGGGAGTAAAAAATGTACAACTGTTTCCCTAGTAAAGATAGGATGTAGATAAACCTATTGTGCAAGGTTGTGCAAGGTGCATTCAGTGCAGTTGTGATGTATATGAGTCTTATCTCACACTCAGTGAAAAACATAACATTTTCTTGAGGATGGACACCTAAACCCCTGCCAAATACACACCAAATACGCACACCTAAGTCTTCTACAAAGCTAGGGAAAACACTGTTATTTTTATCTTCTAACATTCGCTGCATTTACTCTGATGACGTGAGAGTATAGATAGATAAGAAAAGTTCACCAGAGAAAAGGAGGATTGGTGTGGGCGGGTTGATTCAGTGGTAGAGCAGGCGCACATATACTGTCATCAGGAAGGAAAACAGTGTGCCAAGTTATGATACCAATTTATGATAGCAATTTAAATACATTTTCACAGAATAGAATGTAACATTTACAACACAGAGATATATCAACTGCTTAAACAACTATCTTAGCAACGATAAAAACAAATCGTAAAATGTAGGCTCTATTAATGCATAGGTTTGGGGTTAGATTGGTTCTTGATTTTAGAAACATTGTGCTGTGCTGATAAAGTGTAAAATGCTGTTCATTTAACCATCCTTCAGTAACACATTTTGCTTTGCAGATCCTTCCATCACTCCAGAGTAGGCTAAATGTAGCCTACTGAAATTACAATAAGATCACAATAAACATGTTTTAAATAAAATACATTTAATCAGCAGCATGTGTCTTGTCAGTTTGTGATCAGATTGTATTATTTTTTGCTTTTTATTACTTAACAAGAATCTAAAGAAATATGCACAAGCAAAGCTCTACTACAGTGACCCCAAGTGTTATATGGATCTTCCAGGAAGTCCAGAGACAAAAAAATAACAATAGGGGCTTTTTTTTTTTAAACCATTACTTATTCAGGGAAGGTTCACTAAGAGGCAGCCTCTCTTTTGCAGGAACGCCCTTATCACATTCACACAACTGCATGCTATTACTGTTTACAGTGTTCCAGGAAGTCCACTGAAAAAAGTTTACAGGAACCTCAAACAATTTACTGTAAATAAAATCAACTGGGAGCACCTGTTACTGCAAGTCTAAAAGATGAAAACACTGAGAACTGTCATACATTGCTGTGATGAGCGTAGTGTCATACATTAGGAAGACTATTTAGTCACACAAGCTTAAAAAAATGGGACTAAACTCCTCAGTCCATAGCTCAAAACAAGGAGCTCTCCTTCAAGAAAATGTGAGAAATGAGAGAGAGAGGATTGATGTATTTGTTATGGAAAAACCTGAACAGGTGGATGACTGCAACATTACCACAAGTAATGGACTTTGTATACCCTTCTAATGAGTTTTGCAATGCTGTCATATAATTTGTTCTGGGATTTTTGCAAGTTGCACCCATGGTCCCACCTCATGATATTTCCGTAATGTGAGTCGGCATACTGATAAACCAGGCTATTGTATTGTAGGCCTATATAAGGCAAAGGCAGTTCTTGATCCAGCATAACAGCCTACAGGTGTGTCTCTTCCAGCCAGCATCTGTCTTACTGTTCACCTCAGACCGGATCTTCTAAAACCATGCTCTGCTTCAGACTCAGCACCACACTGTGTAAGTAGCCTGCAACTGACAACTAGAACTCATTATATGGGTGTTCATGTAAAAATAGGAATTAAGTTTGATTTCTGCTCTCTTGCTGAAGAAGCTAAAGCTTTGATATAGGCTATGTGATTGGAGTTTCAAGGTGCTCGGTAGGGTAAGACAGTAGGCTACATCCTTATCTATTTGCCATAATACCATACCAATAGGTATGGTAACATCCCCGAAACAAAGAGGCTGATTCGCACACATAACTTCTGTGTTTGGCGCAAAATGGTCTGTGGTGGAAGAAGTATTCAGATCCTATGAAGTAAAAGTACTAAAATCCTCACACTTTAGAAACTGGAAACGATCAAAACAGTTGTGTCAATCAACTAAGGGTTAAATCGGCTAATCATTTCTGCTGTAGGACTACTTGAAGGCCTATGAATTGTTGGATTGTTGGATTGTTAGCTACTAATGAATTGGCCTGTTTTTCTTTTTCTTTCATCCTGTTTCTCCCTGTTTTATATAGCAAATGTTACTACTGTATATCTTCTGTCCTTTTTATTGTAACTTCAACCTGCCTAATGGACTACAGATGGAAATTAGCCCCTGGGCTATAATCTGGCACTTTTACATGTACTGCTGTACATGTTCATTGAATGTGCATTGTCCTGAAATAATAAATGAATAAAACAAATAGAACATGCAGAGAGACTGTTCTCATCTTTCATTGACCCGCTCCTCACTGAGCTCAGTGGGTAGTGTGTGCGTAGCGACCCGGCCCAAATGCTCTGCCTACACTAACGCCAGTATGCTCCCTTCACCACACAAAGGCCCATTCTGAGCCAGGAAAAAAAAGTGGTACAGTATACCCACTATTAGACTACACCACTGGGCCTACAGCACTTGAGTAAATGTACATAGTTACATTCCACCACTGAATATGGTAGGTTATTTGCGGTGGAATTTTTCTTCTCATCAATTTGAGCTATTTGTGACAAATGTGCATGCGACAGGGGTTTAGGATAAAGCACAATAAAAAAGAATATTTTTTTAGAGAGAGACTTTGTAACTTTTGCTTATGTTGGCTGGCACAGTTTGACAGTGATGTTTCTTTTCCAGTGCTGGCAGCAACATGTTCGCTCATGACAGCAGGTAACTTATCTGAGTGAATGATAATAATGATGCATGCATTTATTTTCTGCATACAGTATGTGGCTTAAACACACTTTAACGTATTCTTTCATATCTATTATTTTAGTTGTCTCCACAGAGAAAGCTATCACCTGTGGCAGCGACGGGAATGTCCAGCACCTGAGCTGCGGTATGACTGAACACTCTTAAGTCTTTGTGTCCACTGTGAGTGGTACATTTAGGTTTGACGGCCTTAATAAACTGATGCAACCAGTATTGAGGCATTAAAAACATTTTGGGCTTTAGTAACCAGAAAATATACTGTGGCAGAGAGAAACACAAAATACTTAAAACAGTATCAGCTGAGCCTGTAGAAATTTTAGGCTCAGTCAATATATCAAATAAAAATATGTTATTGCCATACAAATACAATGAAGTTGTTGAAGCCATTATACAACTTGTCTTGTTTCCTCATTTCTCCCTTGCTGTGTAACAGATGACGGAGTGATCAGTGTGCAGACAGCACTGTATGGACGTGCAGACGCTGTGACCTGCAGTGAGGGAAGACCTCCGGCACAGCTCGCTAATACAAACTGCTCTCAAGCTGGCACAGTGGACGTCGTCAAGAAAAGGTACAAATTACATACAATCATAATTGTAAAGAATAATATACTACTACTACTAATATACATGCATCATTCAAATCATTTACATGAAATTAATCAAATGTAGTACATTGATGAGCTAGCCTATAACAGGAAAGTGTGTTAAAAGTTAAATGTTGTGCTAAAAACATGCTTGTAATGCGTTTACAGGTGTGATGGCAAGCGGGTGTGTGAACTAAACATCAACGTATTTTATACCTCTGATCCCTGCTATGGCACCTACAAATACCTGGAAACCAAATACACCTGCCTCCCAGCAAGTGAGTCACATTGTCACATGTCTGCATAAAGAAAAGAAGCTGCAGGTTTTATAGAGTAATGTGATTCCTTTATGTTACTTTGACAGTTCACCTTGATGCCTGTGAGGGCTCTTTGGCGAAACTCCAATGTGGTAATATTTTTTGCATTTATGGTGGATTGATGTGACAAGCATAATTACATTTTCAGTGCATCAGACCTCTAAATCTTCACTACATTGTTGTCTTCTCCACCTTGCCAATTGTACCAATTGTTCTTCCTTTTGTTTGACAGATCAAGGACAGGTTATATTTGTGTATGGTGCCGACTATGGACGTCGTGACCAGACCACCTGCATTTACCAACGGCCTCTCAATCAAATTCAAAATATCTACTGCTCAAGCCCCACACGCAAAGTTGCTGACAGGTACAGTTGCACAACCTTTACTGAATATATTGATAAAAAATTAAAGGAACTATTTCCTATTGGCACAGATCGATCGGTTACGTTGTAACCTTGGTTCTCTGAGTGAAGAGACTATCTCTCCAGCCGCTCGGAGATGGTTCCGATCAAATTATCAGTGATTCCACACCAGGACAGGTGCTTTACAGGGCGTGTCTTAAAGAAGTATCCACGAACCAGATCACAGGGGGAACATCCCCGTACATATGGAATATGTAACGGTGAAGAAATAGTCTTGATACGATAGACAAAGTCCAAATTAATTGGAATTCTTGCTAGGTTAACTCAGTAAGTTAGAAAGTAAAATTGACAAAAGAAGGGATAAAAAAAGGAGGCATTTCACATGCACAAATCATTCAAGGCCTAAAAAAGTACATCTGGTGTTGGTGTTGGGCTGGAGAAGCTCAGTTCAGTGTGTGGTGTACTGCAGCAAGAAGGAACTGCAATCTGCAAAAATGATGACCGCTATGACAAAGTCTGTAGTCATATGTTCATGGCGATTTTCTTTGCTGATAGACAGGCTGAGATTTTATAACATATAAAGAAAATTACCACCTTAATAACGCAGTTCAGATTTTATATGCTCCATATTATTCAAAGCCTGTTTTCACTCATGTCACTTTGCATCCACAGCTGTAATGGGAAGAACAGCTGTACCATCGCAGCAAGCAACTCTGTGTTTGGAGACCCCTGCGTCAACACCTACAAGTATCTGGAGGTGGCCTACATATGTGATTGTAAGTATCTTAAAGGTCCATTTGGCTGTTCACTCTGGGACAGCCACAAAAAAAACTCACAGCGACGATAAAAATGCGTTGAATTACAAGTTGCTTAAATTATCTGAATTGAATATTTCCTGTTCTTTTGCAGATCCTGGGAGTTCTCCGCTTCCATAGTTTACCTCTGTAAGCATAATGAAGTTTCATTCGTATCACAATAAACATTCATTCAATTAAATACTTTTGTCAGTTTGATCATTGGCTAGAGAAATGTAAAACTTAACTGCAGAATCCTGTTCCAGATATATAACTATCCTAAAAAACCCAATATGGAGTAGTTCGACCCATAAAGGTTGTTAAGAAGTTGAACTTTTGAGAGCAAAAAAATCCTCTGCTGCACAGGATGCAGTTTATGTTCCCACATCGTTTGGTTAGGTAACATTAGTCTCACTTTGCCAGACAAACCTATCTACACAGCGCTGCGGAGAAGCGCCTGGCACATCCAGCATTCTGGGATAGGAGAAAAACGTGCTCTGGTTGATTGGCATTTCTTTAAACCAATCACAATCATCTTGGGCGGACGGTGCCACTGCAAAATAGCCTCGGGAAGGAACTTGTATTGATGGAACGTGTATGTTCAAAGGTTGTTTTGGTTATGCAACAGAAAACTCAGATTGGACAGAGTCTAGCAAGCTGTCTGGATTTACCCTGCAGAGATCTGAGGAGCAGTTAACCATAGTCTTCATAAATCTGACATCTGGCCAAAATGAAGGACATCCAGCAGAATTTCTGGCAGCACCTGAACTATCCCGGAAGTGAAACGTCGTCGATATAGACTAGGTTACCATTAGCAGCTGTAGCTACAGTGGCTGACCAAAGAAAACACAATGGATTTATTAACATATTACATGTGGTTCTAAAAGCTGTAAATAAATCAGAAATGTTACATTTGTCAACAGGCAACACTTCAATCAGATATTGTTGTTTAGTTTTTACACTGTGCTCTTTCTGTATACTTTCTTTGCTTTTTCATTTCATTCCATTTTATTTCATCTCTCTTATTTTTAAGAATGTTAATTTGTATTTTTATTTTTAACCAAAAGCCCTAGGGACAAGTGTCGTGAACAAGCTTCAGCTAAAAACATTATGATATATACATCAGATGACTGTTTAGGCTTATCTATGTTTTTTGTATCTGTCCCTACCTACAGAAACTATAATAATAATAATAATAATAATAATAATAATAATAATAATAATAATAATAATAATAATAACAGAAGCAATGGCCCAAACTATGAAAATAAAATCCCAGTTATAATTAAATTGACTCATTCGTTCTTGACAGAGAAAAGAGGAAAAATGAATCTTACTACAATCAGAGCGTCCATAACATCTTTACAGGTCTGCAGGCTGGCTGCACTCGTCACCTCCAAGAACAACTCTTTGGTAGACTTCTTGATCTGTAAAGTACAATCAGCTGATCCTGTTATCATTTCTATTATACAGTTAGAAGACGGAGAAAAACTGTGGGACAATATGGCATGTCTGATGTGTTACTGGGTTCAGTTTTCTCTGTGGACATCATTTCCACCATATGACAGTATTACATATGAAATTCTCTCTTATGGGAGGATATAATTATGATAACCAGGAAGAAAACAGACATACACACCTTGGTTTTCTCACTGTTGGTAATAGGTGGGAATGAGATCACATGTCCCTCTGCATCCACTAGGCAGGGATACATTTCTTTTCCCTGCAGAAGCTGCAGGTATCTGGAAAAAAACAAAAGTTTAAAGACAACATTATGAAAAGCTTAAGCAAAAGTAATAAATACATAGCAGGTGATATTCTTTCGATGATAAACTCAAAAAATGATAAGATTCAACTCTGTCGGAGCTGTCAGCAGTGAAAATTCATTGATTTGCAGGTTTCATTTGGTGTGTGTGTGTGTGTGTGTGTGATACTGATCTTGTCAAGTAGTTGCTTGATCTTCCTGACTGGTCGATGTTTAAACTGACATTTGATCAACCCAGTAGCACTTGTCATGTAGGACTTTACTTAAAGCACACTGTTAATGCATTAACCACAGATATAAAAACAACAACAGTGGTTTAGATGATGTTATAAGTCAGACATGTCTATCATAATCAAGATCAACAGATCAATAATATCTTTAAATCCTATTTTTTCAGCATTTTCCTTTTATCACGCAGGCCTATCGATTACAACTACCTGCCTAAATGTGGGCTTAATAAGTATGTGATGCTTTATAATGTGTTAACAAGGCATTGGTTGAAACAAATCTGGCTAAAGCTGTGGTCCAACCAACATACTTACACTGCCCTCATGTGTTCAAACCATAGACTGTAATAATAGCATACCAAGTTATACAGATGTCTTGTACAACACTTTGTTAGAAAAGTGTTTTGGTATACAAGTTATCTTTTATTTAAAAAATCAGTTTGTGTTTCAAACACAAAGGTTTTATTCAAAACTTTCCTCCCTGGACTCCAGCCTGCAGTTTCTAATGAGGATCTTTCAAAACCCTTTCCTCAACAGAGAACACAGAGTCATAAGTTGGGACGTTGTGTAAAACTTAAATAAAAACAGAATACAATGATTTGCAAATCCTTTTCAACCTATATTCAATTGAATACACTACAGAGACAAGATATTTAATGTTCAAACTGATCAATATTATTGTTTTTTTTTTGCAAATATTCACTCATTTTGAATGTGATGTCTGCAACACTTTCCAAAGAGCTGTGGCAACAATAGACCGGGGAAGTTGAGGAATGCTCAAAAAGCACCTGTCTGGAACATTCCACAGGTGAACATGTTAATTGGAAACAGGTGAATGTCATGATTGAGTATAAAAGGAGCATCCCCCAAAAGGATCAGTCATTCACAAGCAGCGATGGGGAGAAGTTCACCACTTTATCATCAACTGTGTAAGCAAATATTCCAATTGTTTAAGAAGAACTATTAGGCTTCAAGTGACAACTACAACACTAATTGGTTCAAGTACAATTAGGAAACAAAGAGGCTGATTCGCACATGTAACTTCTGTGTTTGGCGCAGTTATTTGTAACAAATGTAAATCAAGTGAGACACGTTTACTGAGCTCAGCCTTTTCCCTCTAGTCTAAAGGTAAATTTTCACTTTTTTTGTTCTAGTTTTCATCTAACCATCTAGCATGGGACAGGGGTTTAGGATAAAGCCCAATGAATAGATAGTTTTGCTTTTGTTTAGCTGGCACAGTTTGACAGTAGGCCTTATGTTTCTTTTCCAGTGCTGGCAGCAACATGTTCACTCATGACCGCAGGTAAATTGTATGAGAAAATGATGATGCTTGCATTTTCTGCATACAGTATGTCTTGAAGACACGAGACCTTATTCTATTATTTTAGTTGTCTCCACAGAGAGAGCTACCACCTGTGGCAGCGACGGCAGGAATGTCCAGCGCCTGAGCTGTGGTATGACTGAACTCTTAAGTCCTTGTGTCCACTGTGTGGTACATTTAAGCAATATTGCACTGAAAAACATACTGCCAAATATGATGGTAAATCAGACTGTTAGAACCATGGATGTATTAGAGCTGAGACATCCCAACTTCATTGATGTATTGGTTTCCTGTATCGGTCACGTGGGCTCTGCCACGCCTCTTTAGGAGACTAGCGGCAGGTCCGAGTGTATTGATTCAAATGAGAGAAGTGAACATGATTACAGATTATGAGCAATGCTTTTGCCCCATAGTCTCAAAGTAACTATTGGGACTCATTTCCCACAAGCTACATATCTCCAGAACATTTTTTTAGATCAACATTTTATATTTTCTGCAGAAAATGTTTGATCCTAACATGGCATTTTTCAGACGGGCACAGGAGAAAGCCTATGCACCTTTCAACAATGCAAGTGTAGGCTACTTATTGCATCAATAACCCCTCTTCTGATTCTGATAATATTGCACAGATCAATAAAATGGATTGTAGAAACACCAATGAGAAATTTGAATATGGGTGGATGGCTTTTGGAGAGAAACTGTTAATTAGTCTGGTGGTTTGTTTTCTGATGGACCTGGAGCTTCTCCCTGAGGGCAGGGATCACAGACGGTGGCCAGGGTGACAACTGTCTTTAACTATGGTGTTTGTTTTGTTTTTTTGGGGGTTTTTTTGCTCTGGAAAGGTAGCGGTTGTGTGCAATGTCCTGAAGTGAGGGGAGAGGGCAGCCGACAGTTTTCTGTGTGGTGTTGACCCTCTGCAGAGTTTTTTTTTTTTTCTCACAGTAAGTGGGCCGATTTCAACCAGCAACTGTGGGGTCAAACGGTGAGAAATGAGAGAGAGGACTGCCATATTTGCTGTCAGGCTGGATAAACCTGAATAGGTGGAAACACAGGACTTTCAAGCCTGGGCCAGTCGCGTACCTACAGGTGTAGAAGACTTATGGAAAAAAAGGAAGAAAAAGACATTATCCTGGCCGGATGTCTCTGCAAAACAACAGGGTTCGAATCCTACCTTACCCAAACCAAACATCCTGTATTTAGTTCAGAATATTTTGTTACAGCATGTCTGTATTATACAAAAAAAGTAATACAAATTTTTAACGGTTGATTTTAAACATAATTTGAATATTTATTGAAAAATGATCTGGAAACAATTAGTATTTTAGAATGATAAGATGATATGACCTTATGATTTGAAGGTTAAGACAATACTACTTTTACATGCTGCTACTGCAAAATTATGAATTGAAATTAATAATAGCATATTAATAATTATACACAATTTCAAAGCATTTTATTTGTATATACTGTATATTATGTTTAATTTCACTTTCTATCACTTTTACTTCCTCAGTCAAATAAAGATGTCACAGTGATGCTTTCAAGATATTTTATTAAAAAACAACCTAATTCTAAAACACAAAATAAAAACTAAACATAGAAATACATTTACTGAATTATTATCAAAATATTACCCATTTACACACGTATTTACACTGTTACAGGGGACACTAGAGTGCATGTAAATGTGCTAACTGAAAGACTATGTGATGATAATGAAATGATTCAGACCAGAAATTCAGTGAAGGTGAATACACATGAATTAAACTTAATATCACAATTGCTAGGCTATGAAAACGTGTGTGTGGAAAAAAAAAAAAAAAATTGTGGACTGAATAGTTAAATTTCTTACATTTATTATATTCTCCCATAGTTTTGACATTTTGCATAGACTAAGTTATTACTTATTCAATAGTATTTAGGTGGGGGTTATTTAAACTGAGGTCTGTAGGAGGATGGTAGGCAAGGCAGCTTTATTTGTATAGCACATTTCAGCAACAAGGCAATTTAAATTGCTTTACATAAAAACCATTAAAAAATTAAAAACAAATAAAATACGAGAAGTTACAGTGCAGTATAAGAAATTAAACATTAAAGAGCAGTTAAAAACAGTTAAACATTTTTAAACAAAACCTTTTTTGTCATATCAACTATTGGTCCCTCTGGGACGTGTGGTTTACTCTGCTTGCCATGTCACTCAGCACTCATCTTAAAATCTTACTTTGTCTTTGGTCATGGTCACCTGCCTCTCAAAGCTAATTTTTTTTGTATTTGCTTCCAACTCCTCTTCTTGCCAGATGAAGGGCAGGTTATATCTGTCTATGGTGCTGATTATGGACGCCGCAACCAGAGCACATGCACCTACACAGACACCTACTTCTGAGATCCAAAAAAACGTTTCTGACAGGTACAGTTGTCTTTGTCAACTTGTACTTCATGTTGAAAGCTGTCATAAGCATGGTATATTTAACTTTATAACTGCAGTACAGTGATAGCTGCACAACATGATGAAAACATGAGGAATACAGTATGGGATGGGGAACAGCAGTGATGCAGAGTGAAACAATCCAATCACAATTGTTTTAGTGGTACCATCTACTGGCTTGAACTCTGAGTTTGTTCTTAAAGCAGTTATGAGCTTGGAGAACAAAGTGACACATAGCAGGGTTCAGTTATACAATGTTCTAAAGGTTTAATGAGACACACAAGAATAGGCTATTCAGGGTTCCCCCTGTTATAAGGTTTAAGTGCAGTACCTGAGCCGTTGTGGGCCACACCTAAGCCGAATGAAAGACTTTTCTCAGTTCTAATGATTGTAGTTAGACTTCCTAAGAAAGTTTTGTCTTAAAGCTTTTTGAGTGTTATTAATTTATCTGCCCTATCTTTTCCAACATTTTAGACCCAGATATAATAAGGGTTATGATGTGAAAAAGAGACACAGAAACTGAGTACAAAGAGACACAACACAACTACAAAGAGACGCAAAAACCCACAAAGTGATATAGCTTTTTCTTTTTTTACTGAAAAACAAAGTTTCTTGGACACCTAAACCCACGTCAAATTTAAAATGCAAAGCTTAAATATAAATGCTTAAACTGAAATATTTGAAATCTTTTATTGATTGAGAGAAACATCAAATATGAAACTCAAAATGTGAAATGGAAAAGCTTAAATGGAAATGCTTAAATAAAAATTTCAAATAGAAAAAAAGAGAATTTTATTTAAGTCTGCACTTTATAATTTTCAATTTTATCGTTTGAATTTTACATTTGGCAATTGCACTTTGACATTTTAAGATTCACCATTTCCATTTCAATTTAACATTTGGCTTTTCATTTGGACTTGACAGATGTCAATGTATATGAGGAGGCGTGGCCCAAAGGCTGATGGGAGAGTCTGAAACGAAAGGGGTGCAGAGGCACCTTATGGAGAGCATGGAGAGCTGACTGCTGGGAAGCACATTAGATGATAGAAACTGATGATTTACACCAAACACAAACAACATTTCATGCAACAACAGTGAGGTTTTAATGTAGTTACTGTAATTGGGCCTGTGTTAGTCAGGACTAGATTAGGATTGTATTTAAAGCTGATTCTGGTTTCCAACTTCGCCCCAGGTGTGTCTGTTTAAAACATGGACAGAGACAACTTCTCTTTTATTTAATTAAGCAACAGTACAAACATGGGCGTGGGTAGCTCTGCTATGGCTGTGTGTTTGTGTGTGGTTAGATCTTGAGGATGCACACACACAATCTCATCCGGGTAGTCATCCTCCGAACTGCGACAGTCTACTTTTTCTTTCTCTCACTTTTTTCTCCGGGTGGCGTACACGGTGTGAGGCGCGTGTCCGCGCTATTCTCCACCATGCATTCACAATCACTCCTGATAGACGGCCTTTTGTACACCCCGTTTACTTTTTTTCTTAAAAGATATGCAAATTAGAAAAATAGGTCATTTTAAACCTTGTCAATATTGATGACAATGTGTTCAAATGGAAAACAAGCCACATTTCAGGAAATAAACTTAGGAAAGACTTCCAGCTGACAGTGGGGTCCATGAGCATCACTGGCCGTCTGGCAGGGAGGCAATCCCGGCCGCCGCCAGCTGTCAGACTGGAGCTTCTCAAGTCCAACAGAATCGGAGAAAATGTGCAATTGGCCATTCATTTTTGTAGAACTTCCCATAATCAAACTCTTTAATTTCTCGCATAAAGTCTCAGAAGTGAATTTAGTGGTGAAATACCAGATGAAAATTGTAAAAAGTTTCCAATTGTTGGCTGCTGCTACCAGTGGTGGTTCTACATTGAATTACACCCAGGGCGAGACCCCCTTCAATCCCACACAACTTTTATTCCTTTCTGTCACATCTACTGCAGTCAAATTCGCTGTGTTCCCTCGGAAGGAATAACTGCACGTGGCTAAGCACTTGTAATGGAATTTCGAACATGTTTAGAGGCTAAAAACACGTTTCAAACTTGCCCTGTTTAAGCCTGTTGGGTGCAAAACAGTGTTGCCAAGTCCGCTTATTAGAAGTGACTTTAGGCTTGTTTTTCAGTAAAGTCGATTTCAAATATTGGTAGTCGCGGGTCGCGTTTTTTTTGGGCTTGTTTCTAAAGTGTAGTTGGTTATTTGGGCTTGTTCCCAGCTTCATAATAAGTTGTCAAGCAGATATTTTCTATGTTATTTAAATGTAGGAGTTTCCCTTGCCTGTTCCCTCTGTCCCTCCCCTTTTCCCCATACACACAGGAGACAGCAGCGTTTTTTCCCACCCACATCCTGCTTCTAATTGGCCAGCTGGCAATGAGTACTAGCCAATCAGAGGCAGAGCAGGGCAATCTTTTTTTTTTTTTTTTTTTTTCTGTTTAGGAAAACTTCCATGAGTGATGAGAAAGATAATGGTGGTGTTATTCTTTGTATGTGTTTTATTATGCATTAAGTGTTATGAGTCTTAAGAAAAATATTTTAGACCACTCACCTGTTCAAATGGTTTTGAATGGAATGGTTTTTAAACCAGTTTAGTTTAAGTCTTTTCTAACTCACTTTGTTTATCAGAGCAGGAGCCACTTTATTGCTGCACACTAAGAGTATCAATAATTTCTCCTGTTTCTGAGTTATTTAAAAATGGGATCTTCTGCAGTCCCTGCAATAATAAAGAATTTGTAAATTCAGGATGATATTTATTTGTGTGCACATTTTAATTATCAGAGGTTTATGGTGTATATAATGTACTTGGTACATCAGTCTATATATGATATATCAGTTTTCTAATGTTAAATAATGTTAAGTGGTTTAACCCCCTCTTGTGATTATTGTCCTGAAGCTCAGGGGGGAGAAAAATAAAGTACCGTGTGTACAGTTTTGCAAAACTGCACACAGTTTACCAATCTGTCCACATGGATGTAAATTGACAATCTGTACCCACAGTTTAAAATCCGTCCCCACGGACTGTAAAACCGTGCACACAGTTTATTTATTTTTCTCTTCCCGGAACCTAGGGTGGCTCCGTAGAAAAAGTTGCTTGTTTTCACAGGCCACAGGAGGATAACTCGGTGTAGGCAACACCGATTGTTTTCATTTTTCTCCTAATTTAAAAAAAACAGAGCTGTGTTGAAATCACAAAAGTGTGTTTTTCAAATGTTCTAATGAAGGATTTGTGCAATTGAGAAATATAATTTTCCTTTCATTTATGTTGTATGTACAGTACAGGCCAAAAGTTTGGACACACCTCATTCAATGAGTTTCTTTTTTATTTTCATGACTATTTACATTGTAGATTCTCACTGAAGGCATCAAAACTATGAATGAACACATATGGAATTATGTACTTAACAAAAAAGTGTGAAATTACTGAAAACATGTCTTTTAGATTCTTCAAAGTAGCCACCCTTTGCTTTTTTATTAATAAGGGAAAAAATTCCACTAATTAACCCTGACAAAGCACAACTGTGAAGTGAAACCCATCAGGTGACTACCTCATGAAGCTCATTGAGAGAACACCAAGGGTTTGCAGAGTTATCAAAAAAAGCAAAGGGTGGCTACTTTGAAGAATCTAAAATATTAGACATGTTTTCAGTTATTTAACACTTTTTTGTTAAGTACATAATTCCATATGTGTCCATTCATAGTTTTGATGCCTTCAGTGAGAATCTACAATGTAAATAGTAAAAAAAACACACACATTGAATGAGGTGTGTCCAAACTTGTGTGTGTGTGTCAAAAATACAATCAGATATATAAAAAAATGTAACAAGAGAAGAGAGCATCAATAATATAAAATATTAAGAATAATGTGAAAATAAAATATAGAATAAATATTCTAAATAGCACAAATGCTTCATCACACAAATGTGAAAACGCATTGAAGAGAATCTAATTATTACATTATTGCACTAAGAACAGAAAACTAAAACCTGACCTGTCTGGTCTTCCTTGATGCAAAATCATCAATGATGTCGTCGTATGAAATCTGCTCCCCTATTGAATGATTGATTGATACTGAGGTAAAGGCCAGTGAGGCTTTCCTGGGACATGGTTGACCTCAGGTATGATGTGATCAACTTTAGTTTTGAAAAGCTCCTCTCTGCTTGAGTCACAGTGACTGGCAGAGTAAGTGCAATCCTGAGAGCAGTCCAAAAGTTGGGGTAGATCTCCGATAGCTCCTTATCATCCCCCGTTTAGTTTAACTGACGCATAACCACGATCAGCTTCGTGGGTGCTCAGTATTAGTGGAGCACCAACGGTATCGGCGCCTATGCCCAGCAAGGAAGCAACCTGTTCGACCCAGAGGTGAACTGTCCCCCGCTCCCCGCTCCTCTTTTCCCTTTTCACAGCTTATCTGTGCAGTGTGCATGGTAACTTCTCAGCAAGCAGGGGCGCCAATTTGCCAATTCCCCACACGGTGAAATGATAGACAATACAGTAGAAAACCGCTTCGAGGATTTTTTTTTTTTTAAGTGCTCGTGCCGCCCCACATCTGCCAAAAACCGCTACTGGCTGCTACTACGGCAAACTCCCGATCTAGATAGGTATTGACATTCTGTAGAAAATATCACAGATTCATGCCCCCCAGGTATTGATCCAAATGGCACTTTACATGTGGATCTGAAAATGTTTTCTACAGGGTAACTAAGGGTTCCAGTTGTAGTCAACAATATACCATACAAAGTGGTGAATCCCTTAAGTAATAACAAGCTAACTGCAAACATAATCAATTTAGCATCCATTCCCCGTCAGCCACAACCTGTCCCAAGAAATGGGACAGATAATTCTTTTAATACACTAACAATAGCCGTAGTGAATGTCAGGTCTTTGGCGGTTTGGTTCTCCTACATATTTGGAGTCATCCAGTGCAAAAATAAACATAATGAGCATTATAATTCATATGAAGGACAAACTATTTACATTTCTTCAAAAAAGACCCATGTGTATGCCAAATCTCAAAACAGTGACGCCATTCTTCTCTGTAGAACGGTTTAGACCTAGCCTGACGTGGTCCTACTCAGATTCTAGTCAGAATGTGAGTCTGAAACCGCTCCATTGGGCTCTTAGCATTGGGTTGTGATTATGGGGCGTGTTCCAACCGAACCAGGAAAAAAAATGAATCTGCATTCATTGGATAGACCTACAACCAATCAGAGCAACGGAACTCAACTCAACTGTCCAGAGCCTGCAACCATTGACATATACCGTATTTTCCGGACTATAAGTCGCACTTTTTTTCCTACTTTGGCTGGTCCTGCAACTTATAGTCAGGTGCGACTTATATATCAAAATATATATAATTTAACATGTTTTTACATGTTAATTTATACTGAAAACATTGCCGTCTACAGCCGCGAGAGGGCGCTCTAGGCTTGTGACAACTAGAACGCTCCTCCTAAAGACAACTGAGAAAGAAAAGAGATAACAAACTGCAGGTAGTAAAATATGCAGCCGAAAACGGTAATCGGGCAGCAGAAAGAGTTTGAAATGAGGGAGACTGGCGAAAAGG